>NW_018250622.1:42390-52455 GCF_001263595.1 Phalaenopsis equestris | reverse complement strand
AATTAACTTATCTCTAATTTTTCCCCAAGAACACTCCTCGAAGTTCCTCTGAATCTCTTCCTTTCTTTACAGTACACAGAATTCCTCTTCAAAGTAGCATAGAGGAAGAAATCTCTCACTTTCCCTCCACTCTTACAATCTCTCGAAGAATTCCTCACACTTTTTACACTCTAACAAACACTAATGGAACCTTTCTAAGCTCTACAAACTCTAGACACTCTTCCAACCCCCTTTCTTCTTCATCAATTTTCGGCCAAAATAGTCTTTTAAAGTTGTGGATGAGCTTTCACAAGGGTTGCCTAAGCATCCCTTCAAAATTTAGCTTTATCCAAAGCCTGATTGGGAATAACCGTCGATTTCGCCGTCGGCGGCCTCGAGGGGCGGCCTCGAGGGCTCCATCAGCGGACTTCTGGAGAATTTTGTCTTGTAGCCTCGGAAAAAACTCGCCATCGACGACATCATAGGCGGCGTCGGCGGCGTCTATGGCGCCGTCGGCGCCCTAGTTCAAATCTCCACAGTTTGGTCCTTTTCGCTCCAAATTCGCTCCTTTTGCATCTTTTTGCTCCATTGACCCTAATTCATCATTCCTGCAACAAAACATAAAAAATATCTTTCTTTAAAGTGCAATATCATTAAAAACAATATAAAATAGGTATGAAAATCTCAACAAATTTTCTTTTGGTCAGTTATCTTTCAATTATAATTGAAATGTCATCACATTTCAAACTCTTATCTATTAAAATAATCATTAATAAATATTTTCGGTGTCGTGATTGAGAAGGCGTGATTTATTCCTCAAGTTATGTTTAACTTCCTAGGCATATGTTCAATGTCTTTTTAAACAATTATAACAATCAGTTTAAAAAGATATAAGTTTAAATTGAACCAACAAATATCTCAACTCTAATTTGACTCCTCATACACAAAAACAACAATTTATAGACTCCTCAAGGAAACTTCTACACTAAATAGGATATATAACAGATAAAACTTTTAGATTGTAAATTTAATACTCAAAAATGACAATTGGTACTTAGCAGCGAACCAACAAGGAGGAGGAAATGGGGGAAATATCTTATCTATTTACACTTCAAATGATCCTAACCATCTGGATTTCAGTTTTGTTGTACCAAAACTTTTTGAATATATTTTGGATGTGAAAATATATTTTCGGTGTCGTGACAGAGAAGGCGTGATTTATTACTCAAGTTAAGTTTAACAATTCATATAGACATTATGAATTGTCTATAAGTTGTTGTTTAATATATTTTCAAATAGTTTGTGTTACATGAATTATACTATATGGAAGTAATTTATGAAAACATTATTCTCATTCATTCAGAACTAAACTTTTTAATTCCATAGTTTGACCTATTTTTGATAATCAATCCCATATTTTCCCCATTTTGTTTTTTGAAATGTCAAAATAGATACATTAAAACAATTATATATCCTATACATACTCCACATTCAAGTAAATATGACAAAATCAATCCCGTATTGCTCATAAAAATCATGTTTATTCACTATAAAAATTTGAAAATTATTTGATTGAATTCAAGTAGTCAAATGGATTTTCTAAGGAACCTTGTATTTTTGTACAAAAATAATTATAATATATTAAATACACTTAAGAAAATTATGAAAAATGGTTTTTAAAGTTCAATGTGATCAAGGGCATTTAGGAAAAATAAAAGTTATATTTGGTAAAAAAACTTGATTTTTGAGCCTTATTTTGGATTTAAAATAATTAAAATAATTAAAAATCTCAAAAATACCAAAATACTTCAAAAGGTTCCCAATTATTCTCTGATCACTCGTGACTCAGTAAAATATTTTTCCTAATTTTCCATAAATTAAAAATAATTTTTCTTATTTTCCCATTAAAGTAATTATAATAAATTAATTCAAAAGACTATGAAATTTTACCTAAGTATTTCTCTGACCTAAGAAAACCTTTAATCAAGGGAAAATGGGTAATTTTGATACCTAAGAAAACCTTTATGTATTTCTCTGACTTAAGAAAACATTTAATCAAAGTTGTCATTTCAGACTTTGGTGCCTTAATCAAAATTTTAGATTAACCAAGGGAAAATGGATAATTATGATCTTAATAAACATGCTTGGATGATTAAAATATAATGGGATTAAAAGGTAGAAACTCACCAACCACTCTTGCACAACATCAACAAAATCATAATCCTCCTAACTTTTACGACTTGGAAAACAATTAAGATCAGACGATTCTTAAGTTATTGGCTTAAGCTACGAAGATGATAATTTACTTGCCTTAAGCCCAAAGTTGAGGATAATTTCAACATTTGATAAGAATACATATCAGTGGAAATCAAAATTTTATAATCACCTTTTCACCTATCATGATTGTTAAAGGCTTAGTAGTAACCTAGGCTCAATGTGTAAACTCAATTGATCGGATTTAGAAGATAACATAATTGGTGATTAACTTCATTAAGAACTACAAGTTTGACATTAATTGTGGGCACCATAAGCTTTAATAACTTAGACTTTCCTTAGGGGCACCCACTCACATAACTTTTAAATGAAACATCAATGGATTAATCAAGTATCCTATACTTGGGATAATTAAATTGTTAAGTTTCACTGAGCGATGGGGTAGTCACACTAGCCTTAGATGATTAATGGAATAATATGATAAGTCCAAAATGAACTCAGAACATTTCAGGAGATCTTCAAAGTGATTTAAGGTCATGCCTTGAGCATTTTGAAATCTATTGGACATTGTGAAGGGCAAATTGGACTTGTCATATTTTGTTCTAAAATCATCTACTAGGATCTTTTGAGATTCAATAGAATCATAGTCTTTGGTTTGTTAGCTAAAGCTTCATCTACTTATGCAATTTAAATGCCTTGTAATATTATATACATGCTTTGCAAGTATTGAACTCTCAAGGGGTGGAGCGAGAAGACTAGCCAAGTACACTTTTATCGTTTACAGTGACATCTTTTCTTGTCCTTTCCGCACTATATTTTTATGCTTATAAAACTTGTATGTTAAGCAACGATGATACTCTGAATGAAAAAAAACACTGCTAGGATAGCCGTAAAACCAAAACCAAAACTAAAATCAATCAAGAATCAAGAAAAAATTCCCTGCCACAACATTCAAAATATAAGACAATTTAAAATTTAATCACAAAAATTACAAAACAACAATTGCAACTAAATTAGGACGTCTCTATCGGATGATCAGGAATCCCTCGGAAGAGGAAACCTATGGTTTCTAATCAGACTTCCCACAGTCTAAATGAAAGTACGCAACTCATTCAGTTGAGTTTAACAAATTCATATGGACTAAGTGAATCCAGTAGAAAATAATGGTACCCGAAAGAGAGAACCATAGGTTCCTAACCGTTGTCTCTCTAATCAAATTTAATATGCCCCATGACATTTAAAGGACCATAACCATAGGGACATCTAATTTGACATTATAGCTTGACACATTAGAAAACCTAAATTCGTCACGACGAGGTGTTTGGAGCTAGCATTGTGGGCAGCTTGACCATCTTCAATGGCAAGAGGATCTACAACATCACATCCTTTCTTAGAATTAAACAACAAACCATAAAATTTTGAGGTTGTTTGCTTATGCAACATAAATCCTCAACTTATTTTTAGGCCTTTGTATAGCTCTGTTATACAATATAAGCCCTAAGTCGTCTTAGGATTTTGAGCTTGTCGTTCGTCACGACCACATCTTCAAGGATATTTGTGTAATCGTATCATACAAATGTAAGCCCTAATTAATAAAATTTGCATGATGAAACATCTAAATAATTTCTCCTCAAAATTGAAGCCAAACCATAGGATAGACTGGGAAGTCACCGAAGTTTTTCTCTGGATTTATGACATCCCCTAGTTCTTCCTTCTTTGGATTCTACAATAAATATTCCAAATTTTAGCTATTCCCATTTCACTCCACTTCGTTCGATCTCATTGAAAAGTCTTATCCATTTAACTTCTTTGAAGATAAAATTTCCTCATTTTTGTCGAGAGTTTTCATAGGTAACTTTGGTTATCTAAGATGTAATTAACTATAAGGGCTTGCCCTTATAGGAAGCTTTATAGGAAGCTTTATAGGAAGCTTTTCTGAAGCCAGCTTAATATAAATCCTATTTAATTCTTCATATTAAATATGAGAACTTGTCGGCAAATAAAAATGGATTTGCAGAACAAACAGATGTCATATATTTCTTAGTTTATTTGATCCAGCCTCATCCTCAAGCCTCATGTTTACCTTTGGGGATAAATACAGTGTTTGAAGTATAGTGTTCTTTCAATATGTATATGTAAATTAAATGCCTTTCCAAAACGGGCAACTCCCCAACCCAAAATAGTGCCGACAGCTCTTGGTAGCTCCGCTAAGAAAAAGCTTCTCTCTCCATTTAAATTCCATTTAAATCAGAAAATCCATTTAAATCAGAAAATATTATCTTCATATATCTGTAATGTGTCCATGTCCCTCTTGGACCAAATTACCTTTCCTCCGCTGGCATTCTTTACCCATTTCTTTCTTGGGTGAGTAGGGTCAGCTCTTTTGGACTTCTTGACCGTTTGTTCAATCACCTTTGAATGGAGAGGTTCAGGAGTTCATTAAGGACATTTTAAATTTCATGTGAGGTCAGACCCCCAAAAGGTGTGTTGGTAGACTACTTTCACCTGAGCATTATGCGTTGTAAAGTTGGTCCCGCACTGGGTCCAGAACTGCACTTCTCTCCCTTCCGAGTTTGATTTGCTATTTTGCAAATTAAATCAGATTGTGTCGTGCTGAACGTGCTCTTTAATTTTCCTTATATTAATTAAATCTTTCTACTTTCAAACAAGTTTTACTAAAATTTTAAAATCTCCACAAATTAAATATAGACTTACCCGATCCACAGATCAACCTCTGTTAATTTTTAGTGCTCACACTAAGATTAAGAAGTATTGGCCAAATAGCTAACCCCAGAGCTTTCTTTTTTTGAAGATGCTCCAATGGCGTTACTAACGCTCACTTTTTCTTGCAACCTGCTGACGAGCCATGATGCTCACAATGTTGCTCCCACCATCAAGTTCGGAGCAGGAATTGATGATCTCGAGGTCATTCTTGGGAAAGACCCATTCATCATAATGAAAGTCGCCACTCTAGAGGTTCAAGAGCCATCTGCTGAGTTTAACCTGAGCTACCCTCAAGATTTTCCTTCTTATAAGAGGGTCATGATTAACCTGAGCTACTGCCACCACGACACCTACCGAGCTAGTTTTTCCCATTTTTACTAAGGAAAAAGAAGTTGTGATCATTGAAGACCCGACTTAAGGATTGATTGTCCCGTTGTCAGTGTTTGAAATCAGGTCGAGTTCGAGGACCACACTATTAACCCGAACCCAAAGGAGAAACCACATTCAGAAGGTTCAAAGGGCTACTGAAGCCATATTTTCTAAGGAAGTAACTATTGATGAAGTTCCTCACCAGCACAAGTCAGGATTACCGGAGACCTATCCACTTCTGCAAGGGAGTAGGTTTCGTCCCTTAATGGATACAAAGGGGTACGAAAGTATCCAGAAGATCGCTGCAACTTTACTGCCACTACATGGACATGGTGGGGAGATGAAGAAGCCTGTTCCTATCACCCTAGTCAGTTCAGTTTTCCAGAGACTAGCTGCCAAAGAAGATTGTTCAGTTGGTGAGTTACTCAAATGAATGGGACGTGTAGTATCCCCTCGCATGAAGAAAAAAATTTTAAAGGTCGTCAGATCTGAAAGACGCTCTCAAAAATCAACTGAAGCCTTGCTTGCCTGCATTCCCATTTGGTTTTGCCTGGGGAGCAGAGTTGGTACCACCATTGTTACCACTAATTCTACTTCCACTAGACCCGCGAAACTTCGACCAGTTAAGTCGCGGCTTGGTCCAAGAATTCTACCAACTACCGGTCACAAGGATGTTCATAAAATCTCGAAGGATAAGTTGAAGAGGTTACCCATTACCGTATCTGGTCCGCACTATGGGGTGCATACTTCTCTTCAACATGTCAATGTTCCTACCTAGACACTCCGTCTCAAGACATCACCATCAAAGAAAAGGGTATGGATACCCTAGGTTGCCATATCGATAAGGTCCAGCAAACCTACAAAGCAACACGATGGAATAAAGCCAGGGTCTAAAGTACACGACATTGTCGCAACGACATTGTCGCACGACATTGTCGCAACAATTGCTAGCAAGATGGAGAAACAAGTGGAGGATATGCAGCCAAGTCCTTCAGATCTCAAGATGCTACAAGAATCAATAATTGAAGAAAAGGTCAAAAAGCTCAAGATCAAGATTTCAGAGTTAGCCCGAGAACATGGAGTGTTCATTGATGATGATGATGAAGATTTTCACTTTAATGATTACCTCATGGAAGATTTCATGGATATCCATGTCATCGAGACCAGAGCCGCTGCATCTGTGTGTGACACTCAACCTCTTGTCAAAGAGAATGTTGTAGAAGAGCTGCGTAGGGCTGTTTTCTTAAGGGATGAACAAATCAGCTAAATGGAAAGGAAAAAAAAAAGGAAAAAATGGCCTCCTGCCATGACCGCCATGGCCACAGTTTAAGGATAGGCTCAACCACCACAGTTAGCCTCTCCAAAAGTCAATCAACCGGAGATTATACACATCATAGATGAAAGGAGGGAAGTCACCTCAGCAAATAAAGATGAGCAACAAAAGAAAGATTCTCCATCAAGCGCCATGCCAGAAAAGGAATTTAAGTAAATGGTCAAGCAAGTTCGGGAGGCCTTAACCCAATCTAAGGGTGGTGCATTGATTTTAAAGGGTAGACCTTACCCGGAGGAGTTCGATGTTGTACCCTACCCTAAGGGTTTTATGTTGCTAAAATTTAAGATATTCAACGGGACAGGAAATCCTAGACAACATATAGGACTTTTTTGAGCCAATTGTGGTAATACTGGAGGTAATGAAACTTTGCTCTTCAGACAGTTTGTCTGCAGACTGTCAGAGAGCGCTTTTGATTGGTATGTTGAATTACCCAACGGATGAGTTAAGACATTTGCTGAGTTAGAACAATTGTTCATGAAGAGATTTGCCAGAGCGCAACATCATGTGTCTATTGAAGATCTCATAGTAGAGAAGCAAAAGCCCAACGAGATTTTAGTGAACTCTATTTTGAGGTGGAGAAACCTTAGCATGAAATCTAAACCTCAGCTACAGGAACATCACGCAATTGAGATATTACTCAAAAGCTCCATGGGCCAGTAGCTTTCATGCTCAAGGGACTCACCATTAAATCCCTCAAAAAGCTACTCAACAAAGCTAGTAATCTTCAAGAAGAAGTCAAACATATGGATTCTCATGAGAGGACCGAGAAATCCAAGACGACCAGAGTTTTTGAAAAGAAGTCCAGAACAGTGGTAACAATCGATAAACAAGCAATGAAGATACATGCAAAAAAATTCTTGTCAGCCGTCATCGCAGCAAGCTTAACAATATACACAACAGTATGACCAGTCTAGCTAGCAACCGCCTAAAGGAGGATCATAACGAATAGAGAATAAGAAAATGTCCATTACAGAACGTAGGAAAGTGGTATATTTCTTTAAAGATGAAGCCATACACAAAATGTTCAAAAGCCTGACAAAAAAGCCTGAATTCAGATTACCAAATCTAAAGAAACCTGAAGAGGCCGATAAGAAGGATCAACAAAATTATTGCTCGTATCACAAATTGCTTGGACACAGTACAGAGGAATGTTTTATCAAAAGAATATTTAAAAGAACCAGAAACATGTTCCATAAATATGATTTCAGTCGAGCCAATCTCTTTGATTGACCCAAATACTGGAAAAGATGGATGGAGTACAGTCTGGAGGAAATCATCCAAGAAAATACTGAACCAAATCCAGTCTGCTTCAAGGCAAGCTTCCCTTCAAAGTCTTCAGCCTACCAAGCCCGAGATGAAGATTTCACTTGAAGATCCATCATCATCAAAGAGGAAGAGAAAGAACACCACCATGAAGACTGATAGCACGGGGGGTAGGATAGGGGCTGGCTCTGCTAGACTAGTTGTCTCGGATTCGGGGAAGAAAATCCTCAAACTCCTGACCTTGTATGATTATCTTGATTATCTTTTTGTCCCTCATCTTTTTGTCCCTCCGGTGTCTTATGAATTTAATGATTATGATTTTGGCTACGTTTTAATTGTTTCTGGTGATAACGTAATCGATTATGACCAATCAAACTTTGATCTCAATTCCCGAAACTATACTCAAATCGTACTTAATTCTGATGAACTCGCTAACAAGACTGAAGGAGACATCGATAATACCGCTTACGATAGTGTCGGGAGTGAGGAACCAATCCTTGAGCGCCACGGTGCACCTCTTGCCATCAACATAGATCTCTCCGATGAAGAAGAAATATCGGAAGATTCGACAATGATATCTTAGGAAGAGAAAATTATAGAAGTGAACTTAAGGAGTAGGAGAGTATTACTCCTAAGAACAACTCTGACAGATAAAGGAAAGCAAATAGTAATGCGAGAAGAGCTACCTCTACCTCCACCAGTGGAAGAACAACATAATGAAGAGAAAATTGGAGAATCATACAAAGTGGATTACAACGTGCTAGCTCATCTTAGGAAGTTATCGACCAGAATAAGCATCTACAATGCTTTAATCTTATTAAAGGAGATGAGATAAAGGAGATGAGAAAGGAGATGAGAAAGTCTCTGGTTACAGCTTTGTTTGACCCAGAAATTTGCTTAGCCTAGTTGGTCAGCAAATCCTCAGATGAAGTTTGCTCGTTGAAAGACAGTCTAGGTTAACCTTCACAGATGAAGACTTGTTGCTCGGTACCACTGACGATAATCGTCCACTCTATATCTCCATTAACTTTGGCAGATTTATGTTGTCCAGAGTTTTAGTAAATCTTGGATCATCACTCAACTTGATCAGCCTACGGACATTGCCCTATCTTAACATTGAAGCCTAGGAGCTTACGACCGATAAAATGATGCTAAGAGGAAAGAGGATTCAACCAAAAGGGAAAAGGGAGAGAGAGCCCTTGTATCAATTACATTACTTATGAAAGTTGGAGAATTAGTAACAATCGCTAAGTTTCATATCATTGAACCGAGACCTCTTTTAATGGTTGACTGGGTCAACCATGGATTCATGAATACAACATGGTTTTGTCATCTCTACACCAATGCATTAAGTACTACAAGGAAAGAGAAGAATATTACATCAAGGAGATTTACGACCATTTTTAGTCCATGAAGTTGACATTCATGAAGATGCCGCCTAGTACGCACCTCAGAAGAAAACTGTCTTCTATCGTGAAATTATGACAAATAGGAGTGAAGCTTCAGAGAAATTACATTGGCAGGGTCATTCCACTCTGCTTCAACAATCTTCCACCACTCTCTTATAATAAGTTGGTGGGGGTTCTTTTAGTTCGCGCTCCCGAGGTCGAGGCCGAGGACGTGGACTAGCAAGAACCAATTTATTGTTGAACGGACTAGGCTGACTAACAACATTAATGATGAAGAAAGTTCTGAAGACAAAATAATGATGATAAAATAGAAGAAACCTCAGTACGAGATATCCTTGGAAGATATGGAGAAAAGTGAATATGAAATAATTTATGATCGGATAAACCACTATGTGAACGCCATGACCCTTACTCCGATTCTTCCTCAAAAGTTGAGAGTTTAGAGGTCAAGGAAGTCTGTAGCATTGGTTCACAGTTGATCAAGTTTTATCATACTTCTACTTCTACTAATCTTGAAATTCATGTAAATTTGGATGAGGATTCTAGTGAATTAATAGAATTACCTTTTGGTTACTTTTCGCTTTGTGTACAAAAGTTAATTTAGCAGGGGCCTTTGCCAAAATAAATGCTAAAAGATAAGTTACAACTTTTGAAAAATTATGAAATATTAAAAGTCAAACTCCTAACTCGAAAGAGAGTCTAGGATTTGGTACAATAGGACTAGTCGATGATTCAGAATTTTGCATGGTTATTACTAGCAAATCGGAAGATCGG
>NW_018250622.1:36015-42377 GCF_001263595.1 Phalaenopsis equestris | reverse complement strand
GATTGCGTCGATGTGGAGGATGACTCTACTGATCAGCTAATAGAAGACACTCCACCCTTTTTTGAGGAAGAAATCAAATCAAAATTGTTAATAATTGATGAAAATTAACCTAAGGATGGAGGAGCAGCCCCAACCTACATTTATAAGTTCTCTACTCAATGGTGAAGAATCTTTATAATTTATCAAGTTGTTGACCAAATTTAAAGATTTCTTTGCGTGGAGTTTTGATGAAATGCCAGAACAGTCAGCAGAGGTTGCGGTTCGTAAACTCGAGGTGGACAAAGATATGCCCCAGTAAAACAAGCTCCAAGAAGAATGCGCCTCGAAATAGAGCAGCAAGTCCTTGCTGAGGTGAAGAAGCTAATAGACCCTAACTTCTTAAGAGATAAGCAATAACCTACGTGGTTAGCTAACATTGGATGTGTTAAGAAGAAAAATGGATAAGTTCGTGTATGTGTTGACTTCAGGGATCTAAAAAAAGCATGTCCAAAGGATGAATTTCCCTTGCCAAAAGCAAAAATGATGGTGGATATTGCTTCGACACACGAGATTTTCTTTTTCATAGATGAATCATCTGGATACAACCAAATCAAGCTGGCTCTCAAGGGCACAGTGCTTACAGTATTCATAACACTGATCGAGATCTTTTGCTACACAGTGATAGTAATGTCATTCGAGTTAAAGAATGCCAGAGTAACATATCAACGAGCGATGACGAAGATCTTTGTCGAACTCATTCACAACGTGGATGATTTTGTCATCAAAAGTTTGGTCATCAAAAGTAAAAAAAAAAATAGACCATTTTTATGATTTGAGGATCGTGTTTGAACGGTTACGGCGATATGAACTTAATATGATCCCTTAAAGTGCTCCTTTGGTGTTATCTCCAGGAAATTTCTAGGAGTTATTTTCCATCATCAGGGAATTGAGATCGATCTGGATAAGATTAAAGTTATCTTGGAAATGCTTCCTCCCAAAACATTGAAAGAACTACGTTCCTTCTAAGGAAAGTTGACATATTCGAGATGGTTTATTTCTAATCTGAGGTAGGTGTAAGCCCGTCTCGTCATTAATTTAAAAAGACGTCAAATTTGTTTGGGAAGAGAAATGCCAGCGGGCCTTTGAGGACGTTAAGCGATACTTAATGACACCTCCTGCTTTGGCAGCCCCTATCTTGGGAAAACTATTGATACTTTATACCGAGGACTTAAATGATCCTTATGGATCTCTCTTAGCTCAAGTCAATGATGAGGGTAAGGAAAACGCACTCTACTACTTGAGCCGTCGTCTAATATCGATGGAGATAAGATATCCGCGCCTATTGAGAAGCATTGTGTAGCGTTAATTTTTGCCACTCAAAAACTAGGACATTACAAGCTTTCTCATAAAATTACCCTAATTTCAAAAGTTAATCAATTGTAATATTTAATTACCTGACCAACACTCTTTGGACGTTCAGCAAGATGGTCGATGATTTTGTGGTCGATGATTTTGATTTTGTTGCAATTCAATATAACTTTTATTCCCCTCCGTGCTATCAAGGGACAAATTTTAGCAGATTTTCTTGCTGCACACCCACTGCCAGCTGGGTCCTCTCTTAATGATGAATTACCAGATTAACAAGTATTATAAATGGAATTCTCATGTACTTTGACAGAGCTTTGTCGTTCAGAAAAGACAAAGGATCAGACATAGTTATATTAGCTAAAGTAGGGATTAGTTTGATCTTTATTGCACTAGATAAGCATACACTGAGGTTCTCATAACACCTGACAGAGCCATGCACAAACAACAAAGCAAAGTATGAAACCTTAATCACTAGATTGGAGTTGGCAATCTTGATGGATATAATGGATATTGTCATCGATGGTGACTCTCAACTTATCATCCATCAAGTCTCCAGATAGTATAAGAGTTTAAAGTCAAGGTTAACAGAATACCATTGGTACGCAATGAAGCTGTTGGAGCAGATTCCCATTGTAACTTTCTACCAGATTCCTTGGGGAGATAATGATCATGTTGATGCTCTAGTAAAAATTGTAAAAGAATTAGCATGTCCCCAGTGGATTCTCCCTAGAGGATTCCATTGACATTACGGTACAAGGAAGACAAGTTTTGTCTCAAATCAACCTTAAAAATCTATACAAGCTTGTAAAAGAAGAAGAAACGATGATTGTGGTTGCTGATATCAATGAAGATTGGTGTAAGATATTAATAGAATATTTACAAACTAGAAAGATGCCAGAGGAAAAGTCAGCAACACACCACATCACAAGAAGGGCTATGTAATACGCTTTAGTAGGCAATGTCCTCTACAGAAGACCATCTGATCAGAATTAGCTACAACGTCTAAGCAAAATAGAAGCACAAAATATTGTCAAAGAAGTACATGCTAGATTATGTGGTGCTCACCAGTTAGGGACAAATATGAAAATGAATATTAAGAGACTCATATATTATTAGGCAGCAATGATGTCCAACTGCGTGGAAACAACCAGAAGATGTCACCAGTGCCAAGTGCATGGGGTGGTCTTGCACCAACCTCAAAATGTGCTACACCCAACCGTTATCTCGTGGCCATTCGAGTGTTGAGACACAGACATAATAGGACTGATAGACCCTCCATACTCAAAAGGACACAAATTTATACTCGCTGCTACAGATTGCTTTTCCAAATGGGTAGAGGCAGTGTATTTACGAGAGGTTACAACACGTCCTTCAATTTTTTAAAAGCCAAGTCATCTATCATTTCAGAGTTCCACGTAGAATAATCTCTGACAATGGGACAACCTTTAAAAGCACAAAAAATCAATAATTTCATCAAATGACACAAGATAGATTGAAGGTACTCTACAATTTACTATTCCAGGGCAAATGACATAGCCGAAGCCTTCAACAAGACACTGGTCCATATTTTGAAGAAGACACTGGATGAAAACAAAAGAGATTGACATAAAATATTGTTAGAAGCTTTGTGGGCCTATCGTACAACATTCAGGACTCCAACTTAGTGTACACCTTACATGCTTGTGTATGGGTTCGAGGCCTTACTACCTCAAGAGGTCCAGATGCCGTCTCTCAAAGTCGCTGTCGCCAATCAGCTTACAACAGAAGAAAGTGTGAAACTCAGAGTTGAAGAATTGGAAAGTCTTGAAGGAAAATGACTAGAAGCATGACAAAAGGAAAATATGTTGAAATTTTCATACCTATTTTACATTATTTTTGATGATATTGTACTTTAAATAAAGGTATTTTTGATATTTTGTTGTAGGAATGATGAATTAGGGTCGTTGGAGCAAAAGATGCAAAAAAGGGCGGATTTGGAGCGAAAAGGACAAAAATGTTATGATTTGAACTAGGGCACCGACGGCGGACTTTTCCTGAGACTCCAGAATTAATTCACTTAGAAGGCGCACCGACAACGCCATCAAGGCCTCCGACGGCGTGATCGACGGTTATGTCTAACAAAACATTGGATGAGGTTGAATTTTGGAGGGATACTTAAGCAACTCTTGGGAAAATAGATCCACAACTTTAGAAGATGATTTTGGCTGAAAATTTTAGGGAGCCTAGGGGTCCTGGATGTTAGAAAGGTCCTGGAGGTTGGAGAGGTTCCATTAGTGTTGGCTAGAGTGTCTAAATTGTGAGGAATTCTCCGAGAGATTGTATGAGTGGAGGGAAAGTTAGAGATTTCTTCCTCCTTGCCACTTTGAAGAGGAGTTCTGTGTGCTGTAAAGAAAGGAAGAGATTCAGAGGAACTTTAAGGAGTTTTCTTTGGGAGAAGTTAAAGATAAGTTTATTTATTGTTGTAGTTTGTATGGCTTTGATTTTATATATGAATTCCGAGTTTTGTTGTGTTTTTCCCATGAGATCAGAGTAGATTTCTCTGTCTTTCTCCTTGTCTTGAGAATTGTAAAATGGTGATTTGAATTAGTTGAGCCAAGAAAATGTTAAAGAAATTATGATGATCTTTTCACTTCGATCTTAATTTACTTTCAATCTGGCCAATTGATTTCTTAAAATATGTTGAGTTTTACAATTGTAGTGAAGATTACATCCAAGATTCAGTGAGGTCAAATCCCTTGGAAGTTGGGTGCAAATAAATTGGGAAATAAAATTATTGGGCATAAAATTGGAGATTTTAGAGTGATAGACTAAAATCCCCAATTTGGTCCGATCGTTTGGGTGCTGAAGTGTAGATGTTAGCCCTCAGGAGAGGGGAACATGGGAGCTCCGAAGTCCTCAAATGAGAGGAATGTGGGAGCTCCAAAGTGAGAGACGGTATCCTCCCAGCCTTGCCGCAGATGCAGTAAACAAGCGTAGGACTAGTCAATGTTCTTTATGCCTGGACCAAAGGGTAAAGAATAGGTATCCTCCTATTTGGCACAATACAAATTGAACTGATTCACTTTATCTATTCACTATAGTTTCTTGACAAGGAGAAGGATGCTTTCTAATATATTGAATATCACATTAAATACCTTATTAGTATAATTAGTTATTTAAGAGTTATTAAAATTATATATTTATTTCAATTGCCTATTAGTGACAGATAAGCAATTGAATTTCATTGTTGCGATTGAGTATTACTTTTTCTAATATCTTAGTTTGTAGTTCTAATATTACTCCCTGTGGGATCGATATCTAGGACACCATTAGAGCCCTATATTACTTGAGCGATACGTATACTTGCGTTGATAAGTGTGACTTTGCATTTATTGAATATTTTATACATCCATCTTTATCGAATCTATAACTGTTATTAAGTTTTGGTACAGTTGCTGAGGAATTAAATCTTTTAGCAGCAACATTAAATACTTATTAGTTTAAGCATATATAAAGTTGCTGTCAAATTTTTGGCATCGTTGTCGGGGAGTAAACAAGAATCATAATTAGAGTAATGGACAATTTAGGATTATTAGAAAATTTTTACTTGAATTGCAACTTATTTTCATATTTAGTTAATTATTTTACTATGCACTGATTTCAAATTGTATGCGTAAATTTGGATCTAAAAATCTTATACCCTACAATTCAGAATTAGAATGCATTATTAGAAAGATTAGAAGATTGAGAAGAGAACCTAGATTATGATATAATGGAAAACAACATGAACAATTAAGGAATAGAAAATGAACACCAACCTAAACCCCTATGAGATTATGCAAATCCTACAGCAGATGAAATTCACTTATCTATCCAAAATCCTGATGTAGCTGCTAATTCAGTTGAACTTAAACCTGCTATTATCCAAATGGTATAAAATAATCAATTTGGAGGTACATTAAATGAAGATTCTAATTTACACCTCGCTAGTTTTTTAGAACTGTGTGCTACTTTTAAATATGGCAGAGTTTCAAATGATGTTGTTAGACTTAGACTGTTTCCTTTTTCAGTGAGGGATAAGGCTAAGTTGTGGTTAAATTTGTTAGCACCAGGATCTATTAGAACTTGGGGAGAACTTTCACAGAAATTTCTATCCAAATAATTCCCTCCATCCAAAATTGCTAAACTTAAAAATGACATAACATTGTTCTGTCAAATTGATGGAGAGTCAATATACGAAGCTTGGGAGAGATTTAAAAATCTTCTTAGGAAATGCCCTCATCATTCATTACCAGATTGGTTGATAATTCAAACTTTTGATAATGGATTAGTGGGATCACTTAGATCGATTAAAGATGCTGCGGCTGGTCGTTATTTAATGTCAAAACCTTTTGATGAGGCTTATTCGTTAACAAAAGAGATTGCTACCAACAATTTTCCCTCTGAAAGGGTAAATCCTAAAAGAGTTGATTATTCAAACTATTATAACCCAAGTTAGAAGAATCATCCAAATTTTAATAGGAATAACAATTCTTCTACCAATCAACAATGGGCAAACAACCCAGTGAACCCATTAGGAAATTCATCCAACCAAGGAAATGTTAACTATAGACCTTCTTATCCTCTAGGATTTAATAATAACACTCAAATTAAGCAAAAGAAGTTGACTATGGAAGAGCTGATGTTAAACATGGGTCTACATTGCAGAATCAAGGAAATCAATTACAAATTCAAGGAGATCAATTACAAAATCAAGGAACTGCTATTAAGATTATTGAAAACAAATTAGGACATATCGTTACTGCCTTAAATAACCGAACATAAGAAACTTTTCATAGTACTGTGGAACCAAATCCTAAAGATCAAGGAAAAGAACAAATCAAAGTGATACAATTACAAAGTAGAAAAGAATTGGAAACAAGAGTGAAAAAAGAAATGGAAACTGAAAAAGAGAAAGTAGATATCGAAAAAGAAAAGGATCATGAATACCCAGATTTAGAATATCCACTTACACCAATGAAAATTACTGTTGAGAA
>NW_018250622.1:34302-35847 GCF_001263595.1 Phalaenopsis equestris | reverse complement strand
ATTATTTAGAAAAAGCTTCCTAAAAAATTAAAAGATCCTGGCAGTTTCACTATACCGTGTGCTATCGATGAAAAATTTTATGAAAGAGCATTATGTGATTTGGGAGCCAGCATTAATCTTATGCCTCTATCAATTTTCAAAAGATTAGGATTAGGAGAAGTCTCACCTACTTCTATAACTCTTCAATTAGCAGATCTTTCAGTTACATATCCTACGGGAGTTATAGAAGATGTGTTAGTAAAAGTTGATAAATTTATCTTTCCTGTGGATTTCATTGTTTTAGATATAGAGGAAGATAAAGAAATACCTATCATTTTAGGGAGACCATTTTTAGCTACTGGAAAAGCTATGATAGATGTTCAAAAAGGCGAATTAACAATGAGAGTTAACGATCAAGAAGTGACTTTTAACATTGTGAAATCTATGAAATACCCTGCTGTTGAAAGAGATAATGAATGTTTTTGCATGAAAATTAGTGAACATCTATTAAATGAACATTTTAAATTACATTTTGAAGAGAAAGAACAATTTCAAGATAGTGATGAAGTTATTTTAGACGAATTAGAAAATTAAGAATTAGATTATGTTCAGGGAAGATTTGAGATGCTCGATATTACAGAAAATGCTGATAGAATCTAATTCCGTCAATTATAAAACCATCTGAACTTGAGTTGAAATATTGCCTAACCACTTGAAGTATGTGTTTCTTGGAGACTCATCTACATTACCTGTTATTATATCTTCATAATTGAATGATTTGCAAGAGCAAAGACTGTTAAATACATTAAAAATATATAAGAAAGCTTTTGGTTGGACGATAGCTGATATTAAGAGAATCATTCCTTCGATTTGTATGCACAAAATTATATTAGATGAAAAATATAAACCAAGAGTTGATCCACAAAGGAGATTAAATCCAATGATGAAAGAAGCAATTAAGAAGAAAATTGAATATCCTATTTCAGATAGTGCGTGGGTAAGTCCAATTCATTGTGTTTCTAAGAAAGGAGGAGTGACTGTTGAGACAAAAGAAAATAATGAATTAATACCTATCACATAAGTTACTGGGTGGCGTATTTGTATTGATTATAGAAAATTAAACACTACAACCAGAAAAGATCACTTCCCTCTACCCTTTTAAGACCAAATAGTAGATAGACTTACTGGGCTCAAATATTTTTGTTTTTTAAATGGATATACCGGTTACCATCAAATTCCTATTGCTCCTGAGGATCAAGAAAAGACAACATTTACTAGTCCTTTTAGAACTTTTGCTTTTCAAAGAATGCATTTTAGATTATGTAATGCACCTGCAACATTCCAAAAATGTATGATGTCTATATTTAGTAATTTAATTGATGAGGGATTCGAAGTATTGATGGATGATTTCTCTGTATTTGGAACATTATTTGACGCATGCTTAAATTATCTTGAAAAAATTTTGGAGTTATGCGAAATAATTAATTTGGTTTTGAATTGGGAGAAATGTCAATTTATGGCTGCTTGGGAAATTGTGTTAGGGCATAAAATTTTGGAAGATGGTAT
>NW_018250622.1:30062-33852 GCF_001263595.1 Phalaenopsis equestris | reverse complement strand
AAGGATGCCAAACCAAGGTTAATTAGATGGATACTTTTGATGTAAAAATTTGATCTTGTGGTTATTGATAGAAATGGAACTGATAATCAAATTGCTGATCATTTGTCAAGACTATAAAATCCTGAATTATCTGACACCGACCATGAAATTACAGACACTTTCCCTGATGAACAAATTTATAATATTAATGTGAAAAATACCATGGTATGCTGATATTGTTAACTATATTGTAAGTGATATTTTGCCACCCATGCTGACACTGTAAAAATAAAAGAAAATTCATTCATGATGCAAAAGCATATTTTTAGGATGAGCCTTATTTTTATAAACAACGTAAGTTATATAAACTTATAAACAACGTAAGGATCTTATTATGAGGAGATGTGTACCTTATGAAGAAACTGAGCTAATCATTCAGAAATGTCAAGATTCTAAATTTAGAGGGCATTTTGGTATTGATAGAACTGCTTATAAAATTTTACAAGAATGGATTTTGTTGGCCTACTATCTTTAGAGATGTTTATAGATACATAAAAACTTGTGATCGATGACAAAGAGTAGGAAATATATCTAGAAGAAATAAAATGCCTCTGAATTTCATGTTAAAAGTTGTGATCTTTGATGTTTGGGGATTAGATTTTATGGGACCATTTATTCCTTCATTTGGGAACTTATAAATATTAATTGCAGTGGAATATGTTTCAAAGTGGATTGAAGCACATGCTTTATCTCGTTGTGACGCTAAAAGTGTTTCAAGTTTTTTAGTGAAAAATATTTTCACTAGATACGGAATGCCTAGAATTATTATCACTGATGGAGGATCCCATTTTAAAAATAAATACATTCAGAGAATTGCAAAAAAATTTAATATTATTCATAGAATCTGTATTGTCTATCATCCACAAACTAGTGGGTTAGCTAAATTTTTTAATAGAGAGATTAGACAAATACTTGAAAAGACTGTAAATCCTAGTAGAGTAGATTGGTCCACTAGACTGGATACCGCATTATGGGCTTACAGGACTGCTTATGAAACTCCTATTGGAATGACTCCTTACAGACTGATTTTTGGAAAGACTTGTCACTTACCAGTAGAATTGGAGCATAAAACATATTGGGCAATTATTCAATTATAATTTGAAAGATGCTGGTAAGAAGAGATTGTTACAATTAAATGAATTGGAAGAATTAAGAAATGAATCTTATGATAACGATAGAATTTATAAGAAGAAACTAAAGTTATGGCGTGGTTGGAGGATTAACTACAAGAAATTTGAACCAGGATAAGAAGTTTTACTTTAAAATACTAGGCTGAAGTTTTCCCTTAGAAATTGAAGTCTCGTTGGTTAGGACCCTTTACTGTGACTCAAGTTTATACTTATGAAGCTGTTGAAATTGAAGATCGAAAAACTGGAAATAGATTTAAAGTAAATGGACACAGATTAAAACCGTATTTTGAGGGTAAAAGACTAAATTTTAAAGAGGTTTTAATGATCAGTCAACCTAAATAACACCTGAATAGGTCGGGCTGACAAGGTTAAACCAAGCACTTTATGGGCAGCAACCCATAATATTCTTATTGTTTATTGCAATTATAGTAGTTTTTATTTGAAATTATCGTTAGTTTGTAGTAGTGTTGAGCTCTACTACTCTTATTTACTCTTGAATCATGATAAAAATTGGATCCATAGAGAAAAATTGGAACGCATTCGGACCAGAGCGAAACTGTGCAATTTTGACTTAGGCGCCAACAGCCCCATCAATGCCACCGACGACGGGTTTTTCCCGAGAGTCCAGACAATTAATTACAGAAGGCTCACCGACAGTTCCCTTGACGCCGCCGACGACGAGACCGACGAGATGGCGGTTTCTAGAGTTTGAATGGCGGTTTTTGGGTGGGATTTACTCATTTTAAACTCCTAAATTTGTTCCTAAGTTCATATTTTCCCCAGAAATAAAGTGGAACTCCACCAATTTCATTTCTATGGCGTCCAATTCCCTTGATAATCCCATAATGTGAGTGTTCAATCGGAGAAAGTTGAGTGCGGAAGCGCAGCGAATCTTTAAGAAGGTACTGACGAAGAAAAGATTGATAAAGGAATGAGGATTTAAAAATCGCAGTTTGAATAATCCCTCTATGAAAATTGAAGAGATGATAGTGCAACAAAGATGGGAAGTTTTGTGCTATACTACCACCGCCATGGTTGTTCCTGTGGTAAAGGAATTTTATGCAAATTTGAATGGAATCAACCAGGGAGTCGTTTATGTACGAGGTAGATGTACACCTTTCATTCCTGCACTGATCAATGAATTATACATGATCAAGAAAGTTCTTGTCTGCTATTATTCCAACTTTGTCCAGACAAGAAACTAGATGAATGAGATTTACCAATATTTGGCAGACGAAATTGAAGACTGGGAATTGAGAGAAAAAGATTATGTTAGTTTTTCTGCGACACTCCTAAATCATGTTTTGAAACACTGACACTTCTTCATTTCTGCAAACCTGTTACCGAAAATGAAGATAGGTAAAGTTTCTAAAGAAAGTGATTTTTTAAATTACTACATCCAAAAGGGACTGCCGATCGATATTAGATCAATAATTGTGAAGTCGGTTTTGGGCCTGATCGTTCATGAATCAACTTATGGGCTTGGACACGTGACTAGAGGAAAATATGTTGAGATTTTCATACCTATTTTTTACTTTTTTTGATGATATTGCAATTTAAAGAAAGATATTTTTGATGTTTTGTTGCAGGAATGATGAATTAGGGTCATTAGAGCAAAAATATGCAAAAAAGAGACAATTTGGAGCGAAAAGGACCAAAATGTGCAGAATTGAACTAGGGCACCGACGATGCCATTGATCCCACCGACGGTGAGATTTTCCTGAGACTTCAGAATTAATTCATTAAGAAGGTCACCGACGGGGCCCTCGAGGCCACCGACGGCGAGCTCGGCTGTCATGACCAATTAGGCTTTGGATAAAGCCAATTTTTGAAGAGATGCTTAGGCAACTCTTGGGAAAGCTCATCCACAACTTTAAAAGAAGATTTTGGCCAAAAATTGAGAGGGCTGGAAGGGGGAGAGAGTTCCTTGAGGTTAGAAAGGTTCCAATAGTGTGTAAAAATTGTGAGGAATTCTTCGAGAGATTGTAAGAGTGGAGGGAAAGTAAAAGATTTCTTCCTCCTTGCTACTTCGAAGAGGAATTCTATGTGCTGTAAAGAAATGAAGATATTTAGAGGAACTTTGAGTAGATTATCTAGGGAGAAATTAGACATAAGTTTATTTATTGTTGTAGTTTGTATGACTTTAATTTTATATATGAATTTCAAGTTTTATGGTGTTTTCCCGATGAGATCTGAGTAGTTTTCTCTATCTTTCTCCTTGTCTTAAGATTTGTGAAATGGTGATTTGAATTGGTGAAGCTATGAAAATGTTTAAGAGATTGTGAAGGTCGTTTCACTTTGATTTTAAATTAATTTAAAGCTAGCTAATTGATTTGTTAAAATATGTTGAGTTTTACAACTAAAGTGAAGATTACATCCAAGATTCAGGGAGGTCAAAGCCCTTGGAAGTTAGGTGCAAATAAATAGGGAAATAATGTTATCAGGCGTAAAATTGGAGATTTTAGAGTGACAGACTAAAATCCTCAATTTGGTCCGATCGTTTGGGTGCTGAAGTGTAGATGTTAGCCCTCAGGAGAGGGGAACGTGGGAGTTCCGAAGTGAGAGTCGGTATCCTCCCAACCTAGCCGCAGATTCAGTAAACAAGCATAGGATTAGTCAAT
>NW_018250622.1:26260-29616 GCF_001263595.1 Phalaenopsis equestris | reverse complement strand
TATATTACTGTGTACTGATTTCAAATTGTATGCGTAAATTTGGACCTGAAAATCTTATACCCTACGATTTGGAATTAGAACGCACTGTTAGAAAAATAAGAAGATTGAGAAGAGAACCTAGAAATTTTGATACAATGGACAACAACATGAACAATCAAGGATTAAAGAATGAAAACCAACCTAGACCCCTATAAGATTATAACCTAGACCCTGAACATCAACCTAGACCCCTATAAGATTATGCAAATCCTACAGCAGATGAAATTCACTTATCTATCCAAAATCCTGATGTTGCTGCTAATTCATTTGAGTTTAAACCTGCATTTATCCAAATGGTACAGAAAAATCAATTCGGAGGTACACCAAATGATGATTCTAACTTACACCTCGCTAGTTTTTTAGAACTGTGTGCTACTTTTAAATATGACAGAGTCTCAAACGATGCTGTTAGACTTAGAATTTTTCCTTTTTCACTGAGGGATAAGGCTAAGATGTGGCTAAATTTGTTAGCACCAGAGTCTATTAGAACTTAGGGAGAACTTTCACAGAAAATTCTATCCAAATATTTCCCTCCATTCAAAACTGCTAAACTTAGAAATGACATAACATCATTCTGTCAGATTGATGGAGAGTCAATATACGAAGCTTGGATCTTCTTAGGAAATGCCCTCATCATTCGTTGCCAGATTGGTTGATAATTCAAACTTTTTATAATGGATTAGTGGGATCTCTTAGATCGATTATAGATGTTGCGGCTGGTGGTTCTTTAATGTCAAAACCTTTTGATGAAGCTTAATCATTAATATAAGAGATGGCAACCAACAATTTTTAATGGCCCTCTAAACGGGTAAATCCTAAAAGAGTAGCTCACATCAATGATTCTGATGCAATATCTATGTTAGCTTCGCAGATTGTTGCAATATCAAAGAAATTAGATCATTATGGAATGAATTATTCTTCAACACCTACTATGATGAAAGAGAATTCATTTGGGCAATTTGAGGATGTTCAACTTTCATATGAGACTTTAAATGCTATTAACAATAGACCCAACAACCCTTATTCGAACTATTATAACCCACTTGGAAGAATCATCTTAATTTTAATTGGAATAACAATCCTTCTACAAATCAACAATGGGCGAACAACCCAGTGAACCCATTAAAATTCATCCAACCAAGGGAATGTTAATTATAGACCTTCTTATCCTCTAAGATTTAATAGTAACACTCAAATTAATAAAAAAAAGTTGTCTATGGAAGAGATGATATTAAACATGGGCCAACAATTGCAAAATCAAGGAAATCAATTACAAATTCAAGGAAATCAGTTACAAAATCAAGGAACTGCTATTATAAATATTGAAAATCAATTAGGGCATATCGCTACTGTGCTTAGTAACTAAACATTAGGAACTTTTCCTAGTACTGTGGAACCAAATCCTAAAGATCAAGGAAAAGAACAAATAAAAGCGATACAATTACGAAGTGGAAAAGAATTGGAAACAAGGGTGCAAAAAGAAACAGAAACTAAAAAAGAGAAAGTAGATACTGAAAAAGAAAAGGGTCACGAGTACCAAGATTTAGAATATCCCTTTACACCAACGAAAATTACTGTAGAGAAACCTCCACCACCGTTTCCTCAAAGATTGAAGCAACACAAACAGAATAAACAATTTTTCAAATTTTTAGAAATTCTTAAGAAGTTAACGGCAAAAAATTCTGATTCGTAGAAGCATTAGAGTAGATGCCAAATTATGTGAAATTTATGAAAGATATTCTGAACAAGAAAAGGAAGTTCACGAATAATGAAATTGTTACACTTAGCGAAGAGTGTAGTGCAATTATTCAGAAAAAGCTTCTTGAAAAATTAAAAGATCCTGGTAGTTTCACTATACCGTGTGCTATTGGTGAAAATTTTTGTAAGAGCCTTATGTGATTTGGGAGCCATATGTGATTTGGGAGCGAGCCTTATGTGATTTGGGAGCCAGCATTAATGTTATGCCTCTATCAATTTTCAAAAGATTAGGATTAGGAGAAGTCTCACCTACTTCTGTAATTTTTTAGTTAGCAAATCATTTAGTTACATATCCAAAGGGAGTTATCAATGGGAGTTATAGAAGATGTGGATTTCATTGTTTTAGATATGGAGGAAGATAAGGAAATGCCTATCATTTTAGGGAGACCATTTTTAGCTATTGGAAAAGATATGATAGATGTTCAAAAAGGAGAATTAACGATGATAGTTAACGATCAAGAGGTAACTTTTAACTTTGCAAAATCTATGAAATACCCTACTGTTGAAAGAGATAATGAATGTTTTCGCATGAAAATTAGTGAACATCTATTGAAAGAACATTTTAAAGAATATTTTGAAGTGAAAGAACAATTTGAAGAAAGTGATGAAATTATTCTGGATGAAATAGAAAATGAAGAATTAGATTATGTTCAGGAAAGATTTGAGATGTTAGATATTACAAAAAATGTTGATAAGATTCTATTTCCATCAATTATAAAACCACCTGAATTTGAGTTGAAAATATTACCTAGCCACTTGAAGTATGTGTTTCTGGGAGACTCATCTACATTACTTATTATTATATATTCAGCATTAAATGATTTGCAAGAGCAAAGTCTGTTAGATACATTGAAAAGATATAAGAAAGCTTTTGGTTGGACCTTAGCTGATATTAAAGGAATCAGTCCTTTCATCTGTATGAACATAATTATATTAGATGAACAATAAAAACTAAGAGTTGATCCACAATCCACAAAGGAGATTAAATCCTCTATGATGAAAGAAATAGTTAAGAAGAAAATTTTGAAATGATTAGACACTGGAATTATATATCATATTTCAGATAGTGCGTGGGTAAGTCCAATTCATTGTGTTTCTAAGAAAGGAGGAGTGACTGTTGAAAAAAAAAATAATGAATTAGTACCTATCAGACAAGTTACTGGGTGGCATATTTGCATTGATTATAGAAAATTAAACATTGCTACCAGGAAAGATTACTTCCCTTTACCTTTATTAGACCAAATAGTAGACAGACTTGCTGGGAAAAAATATTTTTTTTTAGATGGATATTTTTTTTTTAGATGGATATACCAGATGGATATACCAGTTACTATTAAATTTTTATTGCTCCTGAGGATCAAGAAAAGACAACATTTACTAGTCCTTTTGGAACTTTTGTTTTTCGAAAAATGCCTTTTGGATTATGTATTGCACCTGCAACATTCTAGAGATGTATGATGTCCATATTTAGTAAATTAATCGATGATGGATTGAAAGTATTTATGGATTATTTCTCTGTACTTACATTACCTTGAAAAAGTTTTGGAGTTATGCGAAAG
>NW_018250622.1:22447-25867 GCF_001263595.1 Phalaenopsis equestris | reverse complement strand
TTACTGAAAAAGAGTTACTGGCCATTGTGTATGCTTTAGATAAATTTAGAACTTATTTAATTGGAGCTAAAAGTGATGTGCACACTGCTCACTCTGCTATTAAATATCTAATGCAAAATAAGGATGCCAAACCAAGGTTAATTAGATGGATACTTTTGATGCAAGAATTTGATCTTGTGGTTATTGATAGAAAGGGAACTGATAATCAAATTGCTGATCATTTGTCAAAATTAGAAAACCAAGAATTATCTGACGCTGACAATGATATTATAGATACTTTACCTGATGAACAACTTTATAATATTAATGAGTGGAAAATACCATGGTATGCTGATATTGTTAACTATATTGTAAGTGATATTTTGCCACCAATGCTGACACAGCAAAAACAATGAAAATTCATTCATGATGCGAAAACATATTTCTTGGATGAGCCTTATTTATGTAAATAATGTAAGGATATGTTCATGAGAAGATGTGTACCTTATGAAGAATTTGAGTTGATCATTCAGAAATGTCATGATTCTGAATTTGGAGGACATTTTGGGATTGATAAAACTGCTTATAAAATTTTACAAGCTGGATTTTATTGGTCTATTTTTTTTAGAGATTTTTATAGATACATTAAAACTTGTGATCGATTTCAACGAGTAGAAAATATATCTAGAAGAAATGAAATGCCTCTGATTTTCATGTTAGAAGTTGAGATCTTTGATGTTTGGGGATTAGACTTCATGGGACCATTTATTCCTTCATTTGAGAACTTATATATATTAATTGACTATGTTTCTAAGTAGATTGAAGCATAAGCTCTACCTTGTTGTGACGCAAAAAGTGTTTCAAGGTTTTTAATGAAAAATATTTTCACTAGATACAGAATGCCTAGAATGATTATCAATGACGGAGGATCCTTAGAAATAAATATATTCAGAGATTGGTCGAAAAGTTTAATATTATTCATAGAATCTCTACTGCCTATCATCCTCAAACCAGTGGGTTAGCTGAAGTTTATTATAGAGAGATTAAACAAATACTTGAAAAAATTGTAAACCCTAGTAGAGTAGATTGGTTCATTAGACTCGATACATCATTATGGGCTTACAGGTCTGCTTATAAAACTCCTATTGGAATGACTCCTTACAGGCTAATTTTTGGAATGAATTGTCACTTACTAGTGGAATTAGAGCATAAAGCATTCCTGTAGAATTGGAGCATAAAGCATATTGGGCGATTAAGGAATTCAATTATAATTTTAAAGATGCTGGTAAGAAGAGATTGTTACAATTAAATAAATTGGAAGAATTAAAAAAATGAATCTTATGATAATGACAGAATTTATAAGTAGAAACTAAAGTTATGGCATGATTGAAATATTAACCAGAAGAACTTTGAACCAGGACAAGATATTTTGCTTTACAATACTAGGCTGAAGTTATTCCCTGAGAAATTGAAGTCTCGTTGGTTATGACCTTTACTGTGACTCAAGTTTACACTTACGGAGCTGTTGAAATTGAAGATCAGAAGACTGGTAATAGATTTAAAGTAAACGGACACAGATTAAAACCGTATTTTGAGGGTAAAATACCAAATTTTAAAGAGGTTTTAATGATTAGTCAACCTGAATGACACCTGAATAGGTCAGGCTGACGACGTTAAATCAAGCACTTTATGGGAGGCAACTCAAAGTTATCTTTACTTTTATTGTGATTATAGTAGTTTTTATTTGAAATTATCGTTAGTTTGTGGTAGTATTAAGCTCTATTACTCTTATTTACCCTTGAATCATCTTAAAAATTGGATCTATAGAGAAAAATTGGAACGCATTCGGACCAGAGCGAAACTGTGAAATTTTTGCCTTGGGTACCGACAGCGCCCTCAACGCCGCTGACGGCAGGTTTTTCCCTAGAGTCTAGGTAAAATAAAAACAGAGGCTCACCGACGGTTCCCTCGACCCCACCGATGGCGAGACCGGTGAGATGGCGGTTTCTTGGGTTCAAATAGCGGGGTTTGGCAATTTTTGGGCGTGGGTTATCCTTTTAAACTCCAAAATTTGATTCCAAGTTCATATTTCCCCCAAAAATGAAGTGAAACTCCACCAACTTCATTCCTATGGCAATCAATTCCCTTAATAATCCCAGAATGCAAGTTTTCAATTGGCGAAAGTTTATTAGTGCGGAAGCACAGTGAATCTTCAACAAGTTACTAACGAAGAAAAGATTGATCAAGGAACGAAGATTTATAAATCACGGATTGAATAATCCCATGATGGAAATTGAAGAAAAGATAGTGCGGCGAAGATGAGAAATGTTGTGCTACACTACCGCCGCCGTGGTTGCCGCCGTGGTTACTACCGCCGCCGTGGTTGTTCCTGTGGTAAAAGATTTTTATGCAAATTTACATGGAATCAACCAAGGAGTTGTTTATGTGCGAGGTAGATGGATCACTTCCACTCCTGCATGCATCAATAAATTATACATGATCGAGAACATTACTGTTTGCCACTATTCCAATTTCGTCCTGACAAGAAACCAAATGAATGAAATTTACCAATACTTAACGGATGAAACTCACGACTGGGAAATGAGAGAGAATGGGTATGTTAGTTTTTTTGCAACACTCCTAAATCCTGTTTCAAAACACTAACAATTTTTTATTTCTGTGAAACTATTACCGACAATGAAGATTGGTAAAGTTTCTAAAGAAAGTGATATTTTGAATTACTGCATCCAAAGGGGACTGCCGATCAATATTGGATCAATAATTGTGAAGTCAGTTTTGGGTCTGATCGTTCATGTATCAACTTATAGGCTTGGACACCCTTTCAGAATTTTCTCACTTTACAGTCAGTTCCAAGTGTCCTACAAAATTTGGGAAAATGTACTTTTACCTTGGAAGCCTTTGGACCCAACTGAGAGATTCCCAGCTTTTGAAGATGAAAATGACATGGCCTTTATAGTAGATCAATCATCACAGAATTCACTGTCAGTTCAACCCTTAATTCCTAACAAGTCTCTGGTGATCCTGCGCAAAATCAAGAATTTGGAGAAGGAGGTACAAAATGTCATGAATGTAATTAATAATATCTCCGATTTCTTCGATCATCTAGACTGGAGGATGAATAAACATTTTGATTATTATGAAAATTTAGAAGATAGTTTGATACGACTGATGAGGAGGATTAAATTAATAGAGGAGGATTCTGAGATTAATAGAGGAGGATTCTACTGAAGAATTTCCATTCCGCCCCTTCTACAAACTCTTTGTTCATGTACAATCAATGGTTGATCTAAGAGGATAATCTAGTACTGAATCTGAAGAATAGTACATTTATATTACTACCTATCTATCTATCTATGTATTTTGATTTGAACTATGTAATTTGAACTTTGCTTTAGAATTATGCTTTTAGATCTTTGTATA
>NW_018250622.1:19659-22331 GCF_001263595.1 Phalaenopsis equestris | reverse complement strand
GTATATTGTACCCCTTGGGTATTGTACCCCTTGGGATTTATATATAAATGTAATGTTTTGTGTTGTGAAAGTTTATATGTGCTAAGTACATCATTTAGTCACTTAAAATTATGTCTATAATGATTAAACAGATGTTGTTTAGGCTTGGAGTTGATCAAAATTGCAAAATCCAGAATTTGGACAAAATCAATAGAGCCCGCCGACGGCGCCCTTGACGTCGCCGACGACGGATTTTTCCTGAAACTTAGGATTTAATTCCAATAGAGCGCACCGACGGCGCCATCGACCCCGCCGACGGGGAGATTTCCCCGAGACTGAATTGTGTTTTCGCCCAGCCAGCCGCCACTATTCATCACCCCTTCCTCCTAAAAACACAATTTTTGACCTAGAGCTTGTGAGATCTTGGATTGGGAGGCAATTTCAAGGCTTTTTGACACCGTATTTGAGCATCTCTAGGTAAGATCTTCACTCCAAACTAAAAATATTTGATTTTCACCATGGATTTCCTCCACATCGAGGAGATCTAAAAATTTTGAAAATGTGGAGGAAATTTGGGATGAAATTTATGGATCTCAGTGTTGAACTCTTTGAATTACTTTTGGAAGCCATTCTTTGAATATTAGAAGTTTATTTAGGAATTTTTCTATAATTTGATTAGATTGAAATGGATCCACGATAAAAGAGACGGATTGAGTTTGACGAGTCTCTCTTCGTCAATGCGATGGCTCAAACAAGATTTACTTCCAAGATTTACTTCAAAAACAAGATTTACTTCAATATTTAAAGGGAAGAAGTGTATACAAGATCGAGTTTTTGAGAGTCCGGGTGGAGAAATTGAAAGAGTTATTGCCGAGTGGAGGTGGGAAAACATTTGTTACTCCACGAATAAAGCTGATGCAAATGTGGTGAAGGAGTTCTATGCCAATGTAATCTATTTTGAAGATGGAATTGTTCAAGTGCATGGATTTCCTGTTGAGTTTACTGCCACCCGCATCAACACCTTTTACGAAGTCCCAGACTCTTATAGCTGCCACTATGAATCCTTTAATATAATGGAAGGCCCGCTGAATGATGTGATCAACTTTCTCACTGATGGGAAAGGAACATGGGAGATAAAACAACAAGAACGGGTAAATTTTTCTGCTTCCATGTTGAATGCCACCTCTAAGGCGTGGCACCATTTTATTTCCTTTACTCTATTACCAACTTATCACCGTAGTGAGGTAACTAGAGATAGAGCTATTCTGAATTTTTGTATTCAGAATAATAGAACTCTAAATGTGGGGAGAATTATTCTTAAAAATATATTGACTACGACAAGGAGTGAGAGAAGTGGAAGGCTAGGACATCCTAGCGTTATTTATGCATTTTGCCAACTTTCTGGAGTGGAAGCTGGAGATGAAGAATGAGTTTACCCTATGAAGCCCATTAGTAAAGCCAATTTAAAAACTTATGAATCCCATGAGAAATGGAGAACTGGAAGTAGGAGTGAAGAACTTTCTACAAGTAGAGATGTCCCCTCTACAAGTTATGACCTTCCACCATCTAGTTCCCCTGCCCTAACTGACTTGATGAATGAGTTGAACTTGCAGCGGAAGAACATAGAGTTAATAAATGAAAGGATTCAAGGTTTAGAACATCGACATGATTACGATAGTGAGTACCTTCAAAGGTATTCAGATTTTGAGATAGCTTATTATGAAGCTCAGACCCGACACTACAGAGGTGAGCTTGATGTTACTTTTCCAAAGTGTCCCCGATATACTCAGTATCAGCCCGATCCACCTATTGATCAAGGCGATGAAGATATAGCTTGGGATTTTGATATTTGAATGTAACTGATGTAGTTATATTTTTACTTACATTTGTACTTTTATTTCTGTGATCTTTTTGTAGTAAAAGTGGATGTTTATGTGTATTTGGATTTTCATTTTTATTATGTTGTACTTGGATGATTTTTAACTTTAATTAAAGTTAGTGTGGTAGTTAAATTTGCATGTTTAGTATAATAGATGTTGAGTAGTATATTGTGGCTTGTAATGTAATGTGATTTTTATTTTTTCATTTTTTGTTTAGTATTAGGAAATGTGGTGCTTGTTCAATGTTTTAGTTTTATACTTATTTCAAAATTTCATTACCCAGAAATTTCTCTAACGATTTATATGTATAGAAAGCTCCTAATATTACTGACCAGAGGAAGTAGAAATTTTGAGAAGGCCTGCAAAAATTTCAGAATGATGAAAATGCCTAAAATACTGAGGTATGATTCATATTTATAGTTTTTGTTTTCACCTGTATTATTTCATATTTTAAAAAAATAAGTTTGGGGGAGGGAAGAAAAAGATTAACTATTAGATGTCCTCTATTCAATTATTTTCAGAAATTATTTATATAATTTTATGTAGTGAATTTAATTCAGGTAACTGCATTTTTATAACTATTTAAATGTTATGGTAGATTTAAAGAAATATTTTTATAATGAAAATTAATTTTGTAACTTAAGATATTTAGTATAAGAGAATAAGATTATAGTTAATTATTTAAAGTAAAGGAAACTATATTTTGAAATATTAAGAATCTGAAAATTCATTTGAGAAGAAAAGATTGGGACTCAATGATGTAAAAACTATGAAATATTTATAAGGTAAAGGAATGCTTTGAGTTTCAAATTT
>NW_018250622.1:18477-19604 GCF_001263595.1 Phalaenopsis equestris | reverse complement strand
GGAGAAACTTGAGGATATGCCTAATAAAAAATTGGCTTCACTGGACCTACCTAAAGGGAAAACTTAAATACATTCTTGAACTTATATTTATGGAATAGATCTTTTACTAGTAGTATTTTCATGAAGTTCCTATCATTTGAATATTCTAAGTGACTTATTATTGCAACATGTAGTCATTCTTGAAATGAATAGAAGACTATAACTCTTAAACTTGATGACTAGATAATCTTGTGGCTACTGAGTTAATTAAATTACTAAATTTTTTTTCTGAAAATATCACTATGATATTTATTTAAATAAAAATTATAGTATTTCTGAATTAAAACCTTACTACAATAGATCATACTACAATAGATCAAAACTTCAATAGATCAAAACTTTTATATAGTACTAAATATACTTGAGGACAAGTAATAGTTAAGTTTGGGGGATTTTAACCAGAGGAAAATATGTTGAGATTTTCATACCTATTTTATAATATTTTTAATGATATTGCACTTTCAAGAAAGGTATTTTTGATGTTTATTTCAAGAAAGGTATATTTGATGTTTATTTGCAGGAATGATGAATTACGGTCATTGGAGCAAAAAGATGCAAAAAAGTAGCAAATTTGGAGCGAAAAGGACCAAAATGTACAGAATTGAACTAGGACGCCGACAGTGCCATTGACCCCGCCTATGGTGAGATTTTCCTGAGAATCCAGAATTAATTCATTAAGAACGGCGCCCTCGAGGCCACCGACTGCGAGCTTGGCGGTTATGACCAATCAGGCTTTGGATAAGGCCAAATTTTGAAGGGATGCTTTGACAACTCTTGGGAAAGCTCATCCACAACTTTAAAAGAAGATTTTGGCCAAAAATTGAGTGGTGTTGGAAAGGGAAGAGAGTTCCTAGAGGTTAGAAAGGTTCCAATAGTGTGTAAAAATTGTGAGGAATTCTTCGATAGATTGTAAGAGTGGAGAGAAAGTGAGAGATTTCTTCCTCCTTGCTATTTCGAAGAGGAATTCTGTGTGTTGTAAAGAAAGGAAGAGTTTCAAAAAAACTTTAATGATTTTTCCTAGGGAGAAATTAGAGATAAGTTTATTTATTCATAAGTTTATTTAGACTTTGATTTTATATATGAATTCC
>NW_018250622.1:17809-18429 GCF_001263595.1 Phalaenopsis equestris | reverse complement strand
TGTTTTTTCCCCATGAGTTCTGAGTAGTTTTCTCTGTCTTTCTCCTTGTCTCGAGATTTTGTCTTGAGATTTGTGAAATGGTGAAGCCATGAATATGTTTAAGAAAGTGTGATGGTCTTTTCACTTTGATCTTAATTTACTTTCAATCTGGCCAATTAATTTGTTAAAATATGTCGAGTTTTACAACTAAAGTGAAGATTACATCCAAGATTCTAGGAAGTCAAAGCCCTTGGAAGTTGGGTGCAAATAAAAAGGGAAATAATATTATCGGGCGTAGAATTGGAGATTTTAGAGTGACAGACTAAAATCGCCAATTTGGTCTTATCGTTTGGGTGCTGAAGTGTAGATTTTAGCCCTAAAGCGAGGGGAATGTGGGAGCTTCGAAATGAGAGCCAGTATCCTTCTAGCCTAGTCACAGATTCAATAAACAAGCGTAGGATTAATCAATATTCTTTATTCCTGGACCAAAGGGTAAAGAATAAGTATGCTCCTATTTGACACAATATAATTGGAACTAATTCACTTTATCCATTCACTATAATTTCTTGACAAGTAGAATGATGTTTTCTTATATATTGAATATCACATTAAAAACCTCATTAGCATAATTAGTTATTTAA
>NW_018250622.1:16482-17580 GCF_001263595.1 Phalaenopsis equestris | reverse complement strand
CGTTGATAAGTGTGACTTTACAATTATTGAATATTTATTACGTCCATATTTATCTTGTATTTTTAAGCATATATAAAGTCGCGGTCAACACTCTTCCACAATTTTCTCACTTTACAGTTAGTTCCAAGTATCCTATGAAAATTAGGAAAAGTTACTTCTACCTTGGAATCCTGTGACCCAACTGAGAGATTCTCAGCTTTTGAAGATGAAAATGATATGACTATTATGATAGATCAATCATTTCAGAGTTCACTGTCGATTCAACCCTTAGTTCCTGACATAACTGGAGAATCAAGAAATTGGAGAAAGAGGCACAAAATGTCATGATTGCAATTAATGTTATCTCTGATTTCTTAGATCATCTAGACTGGAGGATGAAAGAACATTTTTCTCACTCTGTATATTTAGAAGATAGTTTGTTACGGCTGATGAGGAGGATGAAATTGATAGAAGAGGATTATACTGAAGAATTTTCATACCGCCCCTTTTATAACCTTTTCGTTCATGTGCAATCGCTTTAGCTCATCTTAGACTTTTGGGTATGGGTGATCTATACTGAATCTCTAGTACTGAATCTGAAGATTAGTAGAATTATATTACTAACTGTCTGTTTATGTATGTAATTTGATTTGAACTTCGCATTTGCTTTGTTTTAGAATTATGCTTTTAGATCACTGTATAGTTGAGACTAAGCATAGGATGTTTTGTTTTCAACGTTTTGAGTGTTGTGGCTTGGATTGCGACGCTGAATTAATGTATTAAGGTTGAGAAAATACCAAACTTATGTGTGTTATGTAACGTAAATTGTAACTCTTGGAATTTATATGTAAATGTGATGTTTTGTGCTGTGAAAGTTTATTTGTGATAAGTACATCATTTAATCACTTAAAATTAGGTCTATAATGATTGATTTGATGTCGTTGAGGCTTCAAATTGATCAAAATTACAAAGGTTCGGAAATTGAACCAAATCAATAGAGCCCGCCGACGGCGCCCTCGATCCCGCCGATGACGGACTTTTCCCGAGACTAGGGATATAATTTCAATAGAGTGCGCCGATGGCACGAATACCCCGCCGATGGCGAGATCCCCAGAAAAC
>NW_018250622.1:13927-16472 GCF_001263595.1 Phalaenopsis equestris | reverse complement strand
GCGGGATCCCGAGAAAACCCCTTTAACCGCAATTTTGACCAGTCAACCACCACTATTCATCATCCCCTTTCCTTGAAAAATGTAATTTTTGACCTAAGACTTTAGAGATCTTGGATTGGGAGGCGATTTCAAGGCATTTAGACACCGGATTTGATCATCTCTTGGTAAGAGCTTTACTTCAAACTAAAAATATTTGATTTTCACCATGAATTTCTTCTATGTTGAGGAGATCTGAAAAATTTGAGAATGTGAAGAAAATATTGGGAAGAAATTCATGGAACTTAGTTTTGAACTCTTAGAATTACTTTTGGAAGCCATTATTTGCATATTTAAAGTATATTTTGGAATTTTTCTTCAATTGTGATTAGATTGAAATGGCTCCACGAAAAAAGAGACGACTTGAGTTCGATGAGTCTCTCTTTTTCAATGCGAAGGCTCAATCAAGATTTACTTCAGTATTTAAAGGAAAGAAATGCATACAAGCTCGAGTTTTTGAGAGTCCGGGAGGAGAAATTGAACGAGTTATTACCGAGCGGAAGTCGGAAAACTTCTGTTACAACACTAATAAGGCCGCTGCAAATATTATGAAAGAATTCTATGCCAACGTGTTCTATTCTGTAGATGGAATTGTTCAAGTGTGGGAATTTCCTGTTAAATTTAATGCCGCCCGCATTAACACCTTTTACAAAGTCCCAGATTCTTATAGCTGCCATTATGATTGAATGATGTGATCAACTTTCTCACTGATGGGAAAGGAACATGGAAGATTAAGCAACGAGAACAGGTAAATTTTTCTGCTTCCATGTTGAATGCCACCTCTAAGGCGTGGCACTATTTTAATTCCTCTATTCTGTTACCGACTTATCACCATAGTGAGGTAACTAGAGATAGAGCTATTCTGAATTTTTGCAGTCAGAATAATAGAATTATAAATGTGCGAAGAATTATTTTTTAGAATATATTGTCTACGGTAAGGAGTGAAACAAGTGGAGGTCTAGGACATCCAGACCTTATTTATACACTTTGCCAACTTTCTGGAGTGGAAGCTGGAGAAGATGAGGAATGGGTTTACCGTATGAAACCCATTAGTAAAGCTAATTTGAAAGCTTATGAATCCCAAGAGAAATGGATAACTGGAAGTAGGAGTTAAGAACCTTCTACTAGTAGAGATGTCCCCTCTACAAGTTATGACCTTCCATCTTCTAGTTCCCCTACTCTGACTGATTTGATGAATGAGTTGACCTTACAACAAAAAAATATAGAGTTAATAAATGAAAGGATTGGAGGTTTAGAACTTCCACATGATTGTGAGTACCTATAGAGGCATTCAAATTTTGAGGTAGCTTATTACAAAGCTCAGGCCCGACACTAAAGAGGTGAGCCTAATTTTACTTTCCCCGAGTGCCCCCGATATACTCAGTATCAGCCTAATTGACCTGTTGATCAAGGAGACGAAGACATAGTTTGTGATTTTGATATCTTAATGTAATTGATGTACTTGTACTTTTATTTTTGTAATTTTTTATAATAGAAATGGATGTTTGTGTATTTGTACTTTCATTTTTATTGTTATGTTTGGACGATTTTTAATTTTTTTTATAAAGTTAGTGTGGTAGTTAAAGTTTGTATGTGTAGTATAATGGATGTTGTTAGTACTTTGTGAATTATAATGTAATGTGATTTTTATTTTTACTTTTTAATTGTAATTATTTTGTTTAGTATTGTGGTTGTGTTAGGGAATATTGTGCTTATTTAATATTTTAGTTTTGTACTTATTTGAAAATTTAATTACCCAGCAATTTGTCTAATGATTTATATGTGTAGAAAGCTCCTAATGTTACAGACCAGATGAAGTAGAAATTTTGAGAAGGACTGCAAAAAATTTGAGAATGATGAAAATGCCTAAAATACTGAGGTATGATTTATATTTAGAGTTTTTCTTTCCACCTGTATGATTTTATATTTAAAAATTTAAGTTTGGGGGAGGTAAAAAAAAGATACACTATTATGATACAATATTATATGTCCTCTACTTAATTATTTTCAAAAATTATTTATATGATTTTATGTAGTCAATTTAATTCAGGTAACTCTATTTTGTAGCTATTGAAATATTATGGTAGATTTAAAGAAATATTTTTGTAATGAAAATTAGTTTTGTAACTTAAGATATTTAGTATAAGAGAATAAGATTATAGTTAACTATTTAAAGTAAAGATAAAGAAAACTATATTTTAAAGTATTAAGAATCTGGAAATTCATTTGAGAAGAAAATATTGGGGCTCAATGATGTAAAAGCTATGAAATATTTATAAGATAAGGGAATGCTTTGAGTTTCAAATTTAGGAAAAGAAAGGTTGATGTTCAAAATCATTAAAGGCTATCAAGATATAGCAATCCTCACTGAAAAAAGGAAAAAGAAAGGATTAAAAACAATCCCTGAAAAGAAAAGAAAAATATATAGGATTGAAAGCAATCCAAATGAAAAAGAGAAAAAAAAGAAAAAATATATAAAAGTGAGGAGAAGCTTGAGGAGATGCCTAAT
>NW_018250622.1:5295-13585 GCF_001263595.1 Phalaenopsis equestris | reverse complement strand
TTTATATAGTACTAAAATTACTGGAGGACAAGTAATAGTTAAGTTTGGGGGATTTTGACCAAAAGAAAATATGTTGAGATTTTCATACCTATTTTACATTGTTTTTGATGATATTGCACTTTAAAGAAAGGTATTTTTGATGTTTTATTGCAGGAATGATGAATTAGGTCATTGGAGCAAAAAGACGCTAAAAGGAGCAAATTTGAAGCAAAAAAGGGCCAAAATGTGAAGATTTGAACTAGGGCGCCGATGGCGAGAGCAACAGCACCGATGACGAACTTTTCTCGAGACTTCAGAATTAATTCAAGATGTAATCCCTTTAGAAGGCCCGCCGACGATGCCCTCGAGGCCGCTGATGGCAAGCTTGGCGGTTATGTCCAACAAAGCATTGGATGAGGATAAATTTTGGAGGGGTGCTTAGGCAACTCTTGGGAAAACTTATCCAAAACTTTAAAAGAAGATTTTGGCCAAAATTTGGAGGGAGCTTAGGGGTCCTGGATGTTAGAAAGGTCCTGGAGGTTGGAGAGGTTCCATTAGTGTTTTCTATAAAGTCTAAATTGTGAGGAATTCTTCAAGAGATTGTAAGAGTAGAGAGAAAGTGAGAGATTTCTTCTTCCTTGCTGCTTAAAAGAGGAATTCTATGTGTTGTAAAGAAAGGAAGAGATTTAGAGGAACTTTGAGGAGTTTTCTTAGTGAGAAATTAGAGATAAGTTTATTTATTGTTATAGTTTGTATGATTTTGATTTTATATATGAATTTCGAGTTTTGTTGTGTTTTCCCCATGAGATCTAAGTAGTTTTCTCTGTCTTTCTCCTTTTATTGAGAATTGTGAAATGATGATTTGAATTGGTTGAGCCAAGAAAATGTTAAAGAAATTGTGATGACATTTTCACTTCGATCTTAATTTACTTTCAATTTGGCCAATTGATTTGTTAAAATATGTTGAGTTTTACAACTAAAATCCCCAATTCAGTCCTATCATTTGGGTGCTGAAGTGTAGATGTTAGCCCTCAGATGAGGGGAATGTGGGAGCTCTGAAGTGAGGGCTGGTATCCTTCCAGCCTAGCCGCAGATTCAGTAAACAAGCGTAGGATTAGTCAATGTTCTTTATGCCTAGATCAAAGGGTAAAGAATAAGTATGCTCTTATTTGGCACAATACAAATTGAACTTATTCACTTTATTCATTCACTATAAATTCTTGACAAGGAGAAGATGCTTTCTTATATATTTAATATCACATTAAGAACCTCGTTAATATAATTAGTTATTTAAGAGTTTTTAAAATTACATATTTATTTCAATTGCCTATTAGTGATAGATAAGCAAATTGAATTCCATTGTTGCGATTGAGTATTACTTTTTCTAATATCTTAGTTCGTAATTCTAATATTACTCCCTGTGGGATCGATATCTAAGACTCCATTAGAGCCCTATATTATTTGAGCGATACTTATACTTGCGTTGATAAGTGTGACTTTACAATTATTGAATATTTTATACATCCATCTTTATTGAATCTATAACTATTCTTAAGTTTTGGTACAGCTGCTGAGGAATTAAATCTTTTAGCAGCAGTATTAAATACTTATATTTTTAAGCATATACAAAGTCACTGTCAAAGCACAACAACATTTGGAACTTTACCAAGCGAAAATGATACAAGCTTATACTTGTGATCTCGTACTTGTGCTCAAAAGGCCAATTCTTGCATGCGGCAAGATAGGTGAAATATTTGAGCCAACTTGGGAAGGACCATTTTTCTTAGAGAAGGTCTACACAGGAAGAGCTTACCAACTAGTAGATTTTTGAGGTGAAAGACCCATGTTGCCGATCAATGGACGATACTTGAAGACATATTATGTAACTTGACATTGCTTCAATTGAAATTTTGAAATTTTGATTGTTCTAGAATTATTTATTTGGCCAAACGTGTGTGACCGGGTCCAAAAATATTTGTAATAAAATTAACCTCAGTAAAATGAAAACTTTTAAATTTACATACTTCAATTTTCTTTTCTCTCCATTAAAAGTTTGATATTTTACTAAATTAAACAAAAAATATATACAAGTAAATAAATGATTTTCTCACCAATATAACATAAATTTTTTTTTAATAAACACTTTGTTTTGTTCTTGTTCCCACTAAATTTCAGCACACTGATATTTTTCATGTTGTCTGTAGAGAGAATATCAAGAATGAGGCTGATTTTTGCTTTTAAAGATGGCTGGTACCTCGCACTTAAAGAGGTGGCACCATAGACTTTGACATGGATTTCAGTCAAGTCGACATGGACTATGAGGGTTCCCTAATGGATGTAGTTAGACGTCAAGAAAAATAAGGACTACCATCACTGATAAAGATGATCACAATGGAGAATTCCTCACTAGACGGGAAGAAAGTGATAGGACAACAAGACTTGATGGAGGAGAGTAGTCTCCTGCCATCTATGATAATTGTACCAACAGGAGGCCTAGTCACTGCTAATGACAAGAGGCTGCCAGATGCACCATTACGAAGGACGCAATGCAGAAATGCCAATCATCGAAAACAAAGAGCTTTCCTATGTGAAGAAAGAAGATGCTGGAAGGAGTCAGAAAACTTGCTTACCCCTCTTCCTAAGGGAAAACTCTATGATCTAGGCATAAGAAAGACCTCTTGCAGCTTGCCTACCATAGAGGATGAGTTTGAGTTTGCTATAGAGCCGAAGATACTTGGAGCTTCAGATTATTTTTGTACGGGTTGCCTAACATGCAATGCCGAAGCTCCTACACAAACACCAGCTACAGGGGCATTTGTGGAATGCCCGGACCACAACATCCTCCACCTAGAGCGTTACAGTACCTTTGAGGAGTACACGTCCACTGATGATGGATTTCAGAGCACTGATCACCCGATGGGGGAGTCATATATTCCGCTGGAGACAGAGACAACACTAGCTTGGATTTCTGCTGATATTGAAACGAGGGAGTGCCCTCAACAACCGCCATTGACCACCATGGCAGAATTTGATAAATTAATTAAAGTAAAGAAAAGAGAGTTTGAATTCTATGAAGAAGTTCATGGAAGATTCATCAACATACTAGAAGGCTTGGAGCAGTCTTCTCTGAAAGCGATGAAAGAAGTATTCTAGACTGAATCTTTGATCTAAGAGATAAGGGTCAAGTAGGCCTTCTGATGTAAAGAAGCTATTCTGAGCCATAGAAATGAATGCATGGAAAGGGCATGATCACCATATAATGTGGCTGCTGTTACAACTTAACTAAGAGCAGACAAAGAAATCCCTAGGGGAATTTAAGATACGATGAGGTGGACCCGTTACCTCCCTTGATAAAATGTATGATCAAGAGAATGGTTCGATGGAGCATATTTCCAGTCGAATGTATTCCCAACAGTTGTATCATCAATATATATGATGAAGGTGACTGCATTCCTCCACATATAGACCATCATGATTTTGTGAGACCTTTTTGCATGGTCTCTTTCATGAGCAGAAGCAACATTTTATTCAGGAAAGAAATAGATTTCATTGACCCCGGTGAGTTCAGAAGATCCGTGGAGATTTCGCTACCAATGGGTTCAGTGCTGGTTCTTAAGGAAAAAGGAGCAGAAATCGCCAAACACTACATTCTAGAGGTACGACACCGCAGGGTGTTTGTAACTTTATGAAGAATGGATAACAACAAAATACCATACGGATTTTGGCTGGATCCAGAGCTAGAAGAGCTAGTGCCTTGCGAGCTATGAGAGGGTTGCACTTCTATGCACATGCAAAAGGAACCCTTGTCCTGGAGTGTGGTTTAGTAGGTCAGCTTGATCAGGAGCTCAACCCACTGAAGCTGGACACTCAGGAGAAACCTTTTTGTACTGTGTTTTGACACAGCAGATTCGATGACATATGCATCATATATGCTCAGCTTGTGATATGTACCCAACATGAGATATTTTTAGATGTACTTTGATGCATTCAACATATTGTACATTTTGTTGCTTTGGCCTGTACTTTTGGCGCTTTGGCCTGTACTCAATCTGTAACACCTATTGAAGTAGATTAATGAAGTCTCTTTAAGAAGTTTTCTCTGTTGGTTCAATTGCCCTTCTGTACGATGGATAAAAGCTATGGAACCATACGTTGGTTCCAAACTACAATGAATGAAGAAAAAAATAATAAAAACTTGATAATAATAAAATTCAAATAAAATACTTTTTTTGAAAAATCAACCAACAAAAAAAAATTGAATTTTGAAAATATATTTTGGTAATTAAACGTGATAAAAACAACAAGAAAAGAAAATAAATTTGTATTGTTTATTCTCTCGATTTTGAGGTCTCTTACTCTTTGCTTGCACAACACGACTATCCTTATCGGCACTAATTCTCTTCACAATCTTCGAGAATTTCATATTCTGCACAAAACTTTACAAAACTCCACATATCTTCCTCACTAATGTCAAACTTTTCACATGACACACATTTATTAGTTCAACATCACAAACTTCTTGCACTACATTAGTGTCGTTCTCGGAGCCAGTACCGAAACACTATTTTCCTTTACACTACCTCCTGGATTGGAAATAAGCCACAGAGCTTTCCTTCCCAATATAGTGACAGCTCTCTGTCACCCTTTTGGTTAGATGTGAGACATCAAGCTTCCCTTCCTAATGGAACACACATCTTCGAGATTGGTATAAGACCCCCTTAAATGGGACACGACATCCAATTCTCTACACACATCTTCGAGATTAGTATAAGTCCTTCTTGAATGGGACAAAACATCCAATTCTCTACACACATCTTTGAGATTGGTATAAGACCCCCTTGAATGGGACATGACATCTGATTCTCTACACACATCTTTGAGATTGGTACAAGACCCTTTTGAGTAGGACATGAAATCTAATTCTGACATCGATTCTCTACACACATCTTTGAGATTGGTATAAGACTGCCTTGAATGGGACACGAAATCTAATTCTGACATCCAATTCTCTTCACACATCTTTGAGATAGGTATAATTCCCTCTTAAATGGGGCACGACATCCAATTCTCTACACACATCTTTGAGATAGGTGTAAGACTCCCTTGAATGAAACACAACACCCTATTCCTAACCTTTGGAGATTGGTATAAGACACTCTTGAATGGGACAAGACATCCAATTCTCTACACATCTTTGAGATAGGTGTAAGACTCCCTTGAACGGAACACAACATCTTATGCTCAACCTTTCGAGATTGGTATAAGAACCCATTGAATTGGACACGACATCTAATTCTCTACACACATCTTCAAGAGAGGTGTAAGACCCCCTTAAATGTGACATGACATCCAATTCTCTACACATATCTTCGAGATATGTGTAAGACTCCCTTGAATGGAACACGGAATCCTACTCTCAATTTTCAAGATCAGTAACTAAATTCTGACTCTCTTTTCAGGATTGATACCTAAATTTCAATTTCCATCTCAGGGTCTGCACCTAAATAGTGATTCCCATCCTCTAAAAACACTTGAAACTTGCTAATTTCAAGCCTACTCTCCAATCCCCAATGAGAGTTCTTACTCCTCGAATTCAATCAGATATGCACTTGCTAATTCCCTAGTGGGAACAACTAGCACTCAAATTCTACACTCCTATGTCTGTTGACTTAGGAGTCTGTAATGGTTTTGTTGATTTTTTTGGTGAACACCAATATGCGCGGTGTGCATACCCAACAAACCACAACTACTAGGGGTCGATTTGTATCACTTTCGGTTGAGGTTTAATTCTCCCAACTTAGTAGCCTAGGGTCCAGCCATAGGACCTTCCTGTTGACTATTCCTAGAAAACTAGAAAAAAATCTGACCATTAGATGCTTTGAACTTTTCCTTACTCAACTTGAAGTTCCACATATTGGTCCAAACCTCTAGCACTTAGTAGGTAGGTTCATTTTGGGGGATCCCGAGGAGAGCCTCTATAGGATTGCTTGACCTTAGGGTTGACTCTAGGTGTTGGTCTGGAGCAAGTTCACTCACTACACTCACTATCACTCATAATCACTCACAATCCTAAAACCCGAAATTGTTAACTTTGATCCCTTGATCTTTTGAGAGACCCATGTAGATGGTTCCCGAGACCCACTAGCCCTAGGCTAGGGTTTAGCTAAGATTAGTACCTAAAGGACCCAAATGAGGAATTCTTTGGTCCATAGATCATATAGGATGGTTGACACCTTAATTCTACCCAAATGTCTAACATGGCCTTTTGCTCCTAAATCAACCCAAATTACCTAAATGCCCTCCGTTTTTGTTTGTTTTTCTCTTTTTTATTTTAGAAGGAGTCGCCAGCTTGTCGATCATTGTATACTTCCCCCATTGAAATAAATCTCCCTCTTGAATCATACGTGTGATTCGAAGTGGCAAGGAAACAAATAAGAAGCGCATACGACAAAATGAAAAATAAGAGAAAACACAAAACGTGGAGAGCCTACATGCGGTAAAACTTCCAAGGATAGGTTAAGAGTGTCCTCCTAAATAAGATCGGCCGAAAGTATCTTAAACCGATATACGCAAAAGAATACCTACGTAGACTACTCATAACCAGAGATTCAGGTGTAGGTTCCTGTTCTAGGGTCAAGAGCACTCACAAGGAGACGTATCCGACTTGGTTAATTACATCTTGGGAGGTACCCAAGAGTACTCTCGATAAAAGGAGTTTCGCTTGGATTATCGTGAATCTGGGGCAATAGGTACTCAAAGGAAGGTTATTTCGTGTGGGAACGGTCCTGATGTTTCAAAGCTCACGCTAAGCCATCGCGCAGAGAGAGTCTCTCAGATCCCGAATGGGTAGCGGCTCATCCGCTCATGGGGACCACAAAATAGCCCAAACCATCTTGACGGGGATATCCAAACACGTCAAAGCATGTCCGGGCCATAAAGGCAGAGGACAAATCATCGTATCCTAAATGGGCGATAGCTCATCGGCATCGAGCCGTCAAAATAATATCAACGAAGACAAGGAGCGACAGGGCTCAAAGGGGCTAAATAAAAAGCAAGGTAGAGTGATCCTAAAAGGTAGAGGTAACTGGGTCAGGGTACGACAAACTCGTCATCCACAGCTATTAGGACCTTAAGTCTACCTGATCGTGAAGGTAGTCAACCCAACACGTCCTGAGATCCCAAGTCAACAATACGTGAATTTCGTCGTCCACGGGAACCTTGGTAGCCCTAAGGTTAAAGGAAAGAAACTCTATCCTATGACAACAAGCTGGAGCTCCAAGAGGTGGGTCTTATACCTGCCAAAGTGACAAGGATGCCTTAGGAAAGAAAAGAAAGTAGAGGTTCAGCTACAAAGCTGGAAACACTCCAAACAAAAGGACTTACACCCTGTCTGGGTCGGGGAGCCTTCTAACATCTTAAGCACACTAGAAAACCACCTATAAAGAGATATGCTGGGCCAGTCAGGTTGGAGAAGCACGGGAGCTCCTCCTCGGGACATGCAAATATGATGCTATTATCTAGAGCGGTCCTTAAGTATTGTTGAGGCTCTATTAACATATGCAGGAAAGTAAATATTGCAATTTTGAAATCCTAAAATTTAATTATCTTGAATATTATATTTAGAATTTTGTAGAAAATTACAATTTTAGGGTCCTTAATGAGCCTAGATTGTAACGTGAAATCCCAATTAAACCACAGAAAGAAACAAGGGAAACACATGTAAGTGCAGACATGCCATATGATGCAAAAAGCAAAACAAGCCAAATAAAAATAATAAAAGGAAAGTGTCGCTGGGTCGGCAACATATCCCTGGAAGGAAAAAGGCGGTCGAACTCCGCATATACATGCCCGGTCCTAATTCTATACATCAATATAAAATGCAGAATTAAGTTACGAGGCACGAGCATCTGCTCCTGGTCCCCTCCACGTGGTTCCCACGCCAAACTCCTCGAAACCCGTGCACGTATCTTATTTATACTACAAGACTCACTTAGACTCTAAAAGTTCATAGAGAAAAGAAAAGACTCAATCCTTCATGAAAACAACTGTCAGCGAGAAAGCTCACATGCAAATAACATCATGAGTCATGCCTTAAAAGTGGGGGAGCTAAAACACCTCACCTGCAAGCAAATTGTTAAAAATCATTACTTGCTCCCCCATAGCGGGATCTGTGTGTGTGCATAAAAATAGGCATGGCTCCCTGCAGAAAAGCGCCCTAACATACTACCATGCATATGCAGCATGCAGTCACACCACAACACAATGCAAAAGGAAGATACCTGACTAGGGCAACCAATCCAGCAGAGAACAA
>NW_018250622.1:0-5268 GCF_001263595.1 Phalaenopsis equestris | reverse complement strand
AAATGTTTCCCAAACCACCCAACACCCTAGCCTAGCACACCATCTAACAAAAAGTGCGTTAATGGGGGGAACCCACGAGGTAAAAGATGTGCGCGCCTCCTCAAACTGCAGCAATGCTCGTTGCCCGCCAACGTCGACGTGCTCCGACGAAATGCCCGTCGCCGAGAAGGTGGGGCGGCAACTCGTAGATGCTAGTTTGTCGGCAGTGCGCACCAGGAACACATTGAATGCAGAGGGGAAACCAAAATCTGAAGCTCTCCTCGCTGATTTACTCCGATAAAGTACGGCGTCGGTGGATCACAAGACCGGCGAGGAGGGAGGGGTCTGGCGTAGGATACAAAAAAAAGAAAATGGAGGGAAAGGCTTCAGCGGGCGGCTGACCCAGGAGGCGGAGCTCCAGTGTGCTGGTGGCTGATGAAAAGCGTTGCGGAGAAGACGGTCCAGAGGAGCTGGACGCCGGCAACTTTTGTTCGCCGGTGAAAGGAGGTTGTAAGTGCGGCTAGCCGAGAGAAGGCAAATGACCGAGGCTCGCTACCGGCGCCTGGAGGGAACTCCGTCGAGTGAGGAAGATCCAACGAGGTGAGAGAGAGCTCGGGCTAGGGTTTGTCGCGAATGGAGGGTGGCGGCGGATCTGAGTCGCGTGCAATAGGGGAGAGAGGGAGTAGAGCGTAGGTTTTTTATATATAATAATATATTATATTATATTATAATAATTGTTATAATTATATTATTATAATTATCCTTCGTAAATTTTTCACTTGTGCACGTCCTCACGGTGAAGTGAATGCCCTTTCTGGCTAAAATCAACGTCCCGGACGCTTTGGCGCAGTCCATTTCATCGTTCGGGGTCATTTGGGCCACTTTTTTTAATATCGTGCCCAAAATGATAATTTGCAAATTTTCACCCCGCCTGCAAATCCGTAGGGAAGAGGACATCCCCCGTAAGTGAAATTAATGTTCCAAACATAGTGGTGATGTCCATTTCATCAGCCAGGGTCGTCTATACAACTTTGCCGATGAACGGGCCAATTTGAGTCAAAATCGCGCGCGACGCGCCACATAATATTTTTCGCACCGATCAGAGTCGTCCGACGTGCCAAATGTCGACCGGTCTTCACCTAAGAGAAATCCATAGCCTAACAAAATGACCCCAACACTACGTGCCCCTCAACACGCGTCGAAAAGGTCTCGGGTAGGTGTCTGAACTATCGAACGTCACGAATAGACCGTAAACTATCCCGAGTCATGCGGGTGGACGCCTTACACTCGTGACATGAAAAATTGATGCCAACAAAGGACCCCCAACAAGTGTGCTGCGCAGTCAAGGCATAATGCACTTGTTGAAAGATGCTCAATTTTTTATCAAGCCCAGACTAGTGATGATGCTACACAGCCTAAGTGATCAAAAAGAGCCAAGTAGCCCAAGAAGGGAAAGTCCAACTAAATTAAATTTAAAGAACATCAACTAAATTAAGACATCTCTATCGGAAATACGGAGATATAATACAACTTCAACTAAAAATATAACTTCAACTAAATAATAGACTCGTAAGTAGCCCAAAAATACAACTTCAACTAAATTAAGACATCTCTATCGGAAGATCGGGAAGGGGCCATAGAGGCATGACTCAACATTGTGGTTTTGGGGCCGTAAAGGCGTAACCAAAAAGAAAAATAGGTTCAGAGGCCGTAGAGGCATGACCTAGGGGTGAGTTCAGAGGTCATAAAGACATGACTCAACTCGGTGGTTCAGGGGCCGCATGGGCATGACCACACAACACTGAGTTGTTAGACCCTCGAATGCCTGCTCTTCGTCAATGAGGACTGTCAGGCTACATGTCGCTCATGTATAGAAAACATGTTGGCTATGAAGTAACCCCCACTTTAATGAGGAATGTCATGGGGACTTATATCGCTCACTAAGCGGTAACAGGTTGACTAGATCGAGAAGGGATGCCGTAAAGTTCACATCTGAGGACTAGTCCGCGTTGATCAATTAGGAAGGAGAGTCAAGGGACTCTGATCCCTCCTGCAAACTGATCGAGGTGCGTACCTCAACACCCACACTCTATCATTGAGGACTGTAGTGTGGACTTTATGTCACTCATGAGAGGAAGGAAAGTTGGCTAGGAAGCCTCCTGTCACTTTAATGAGGAATGCCATGGGGTCTCACATCGCTCACTGTACTAGTCCACATTGATCAGTTAGGAAGGAGAGCCATTAGACTCAGATCCCTCCTGCAAGTTGATCGACATGCGTGCCTCAACATTTGCACTATATATGTGATGAATACTAAGAGTTTTACATAACCTGAAAGGTAGCAAAGGTTGGCTAGGAAGCCAAGCAACAAAGCTGAATCGTCGAATGACAAGATCTTCTCATAAAAGGACCGACTAGAATGTCGTGTGGTCCGAGAAGCACTAAAGTCAGATGGCTGAGAAGCCAAAACTGGAAACATCATCCATGAGGAATGCTCTTGAGACTTAGATCTGATCTGGACAGAGGGTTCAGAGGCCGTAGAGGCATGATCCTAAAACAACCATGGTGTTAGAACCTTGAATGCCTACACTATGTTCATGAGGACTATCGTCGGGCCTTACGTTGACCTTTGAACAAGTAGGCAAGTTGGCTAAGAAGCCCAGCATTAAAGCTGAAATGTCGAATGATGAGATGTTCTCATAAAAGGACCTACTAGAGTGTCGTGTGGTCCAAGAAACATCGGAGCAGGTGGCTAAGAAGCTGAAAATGTCAAAAGACAGGATGTCCTCATAATAGCCACATTGAAGTATATGGCTATGAAGCCAATAGAGTCATCATGAGATAAAACACCCTCATAAAAGAACCTACTAGAATGTCATAAGGTTTGCGAGGTGTCGAATGCTAGCTAAGAAAAGCAGTCTAGCAATCTAAGATGGGTTGGTATGTTATAACAAAGTGGTGTACACCATACACAACGTCCTGGTTTCTTCAGATATCAAAATTTCACGATCAAACATGGATCGATTGACCAGCTGAAATATTCTAAACCAAATACGGCATGTCCCTTGATGAGGTGATGAAAATCAACCAAGTCAAACACGATACCGAAGGGGGTCGGATGAACAAAGCGATCTAACCTTGTAAAAACTTACGGACATGAGTGGGGTAACTATTGCTAGAGAGTTTTGCGGGTGTGAGAATAGCCAACTTAAACATGGACTAATCAAATTAGCATAGAGCTACGATTAGTTCAACATGCAACCTGACATGGTGAATAGCATCAGTCAAGTCAACTATCAAATATGACAGGAGGTAGGTATCCTGCCTATGAATGTAAAATGGTGCAGGAGATATGTATCCTGACCCTGCATCAAGCGAGCGAGTACATGGTTGAATAGCCTAAGGTAACATGCTTGGAGTGTAGTTAAACATCTAAGTGTTACAAAAAAACATGGATTGGTAGTACAACCGATACAACATGTTGCTCGATATGGTGGTCAGAACCAACCAAAGCGATCGAGACAAAAACATGGTCATATGACCAGGATGGTCTAACCATAAGAATGCCTCTACGAGCACAAACAAAGCAACTTTCCCTAGGGATTCATGGATCGGTCATTACACTGATATGACATGGCACTCAACGTGGTGGACAAAACCAACCAAGGTGATTGAGAAAATAGTGAGGTTATATGACCTAGAACTGTCTAACCACCAGAGTGCATCATGAGCATTAGCGATATAGCTCTCGTCAGGGAGTTCTGCGGGCGTGAGAATACCCGACTTAAGCATGGACTAATTGAGCTAGCATGGAGCTCAGATTAATACAACATGTGACTAGACATGTTGAGTAAGATCAACCGAGTCGAAGGAATCGCTGAAGAGGCGATCTTAAAATGTACCCACGGAAGACTCACACTAGGGATACCTTAAAGGTTCTGCCAATGCTTCGTGGGGACTTAAACGTCTCATTCTGACGTGATGAACAGCCTCAAACAAATCAGAAGAGGCATCAAGAAGGTATTGGATACATAGAGCGATCCAACCTTGTAACACTTAGGCATGATCTCAACAAAGTGACCCTCAGTGGGGGATTTCAAGTGATCCCTTTCTAGGAATTTCATATGACCCTTGTTGGGGATTCTTTTCTGCGGGCATAAAGATACCCGTCCTATGCATGGACTAATTGATGCTACATAGTGCTCGAATTAGTACGACACACACTTCGAGGTAGCAAGCAAAGTAGGTCAAATCGGTCAAAATACCGCAGAGGTATTGAGAAGCGTAGGATGCATAAATGTCCAACCTCGTGGTGCTTTTAATAAGCCACGGGTAAGCGTAGACCCCGTTGATGATTTACTCCAGAACAAGCAAAGTAGTCCTTGTTGAGGAAAACATGTCAATCCGAAAGGGCATTGAGGATCCCAATTAGGCACGGATCAGCTATGTAAGTGAGCGTTCTACATGATACGACATGTCTACTGCCAAAGCAGTGAATCAATCAAATTAGGTGAACTGAAGAACGGAATTGTCCAACCCACATGGGATATCCTGGCCAGGAGTCTATTAAGAGAGACTCCCACTGAGGACTCCTCGAAAAGTTACAGGGTAATTCCTGTCAGAAGGGTAGTACGAAGTAATCGGACCCAGTGATTGGATGAACACAATAGCTCATCTCAGAAAAGCGTCCCCCAATGGGGATTCCTCAAAGACTAGCAGAGTAGCTCTTATATGAGGGAAACAAAAGCAGGCCAACTTGTAGAAGGGGCTTTGTTAACACACCTGACGATGTGACCCAACTGAGGGTTTTTCATGCAGGTTTGGAAGTACTCCGCTTAGGCACGGATCAGCTATGTAAGTTAAGTATGGTAGCCAATACGACATGCCTTTTTCCGACAAAGCGATAAGGATCTCTCATACGGTGGGGATGTAGAGAGGGGTTAGATTACGATGATGGTCTACCCACGAAAATGTCTAGACTATAACCTAAACCACTTTTAAAAAAGGATCTCAACAACATTTGTTCAAAGCAAGCGGGATAAACACATACTTCACATTCATAAGGATGAATAAGACTTGTATATCAACCATAGTCATGACGGGCGGGAGTGATAGTCTTCAGACCCTGCGTAGAGCGGACTGATGAAAGACAAAGTAAGAGAAAAGCAAGGCTTCTCTTATAGAGATTGGTGGCTGCACTAGGTATATAATCAAAGTAAGAGAAATACGAGGTTTCTTTTACCTAAAACTGTAGTGAACTGTCGGCACTATTTTTGGTGTGGGGTTTGC
>NW_018250621.1:22302-51002 GCF_001263595.1 Phalaenopsis equestris | reverse complement strand
GATTGTGATCGTTAGCATCGATAGGTGGTCATCGGTGATGAATTGAACGTGATGAAAATCCAGTAAAGATTAGTGCTACCATTTAGCAATCCTTGTTTGGTAATGAATCAGAAAAGTTAGTAATTAATGATGATCAATGACATTGATTGGTGGGGTAATTCCTCAAGTCATTTTTTTTAATCTTTAATTATGAGAACTATCTATTCTCTAGATCCCCTTTGTGTGGCAAAAGAACACCTCTTACATAGTCTTTGATGGGGGCATCTCAACTATTTTTCTCAAAACATCAAACAATTCATCAAATGACTAAAAAAAATTTCATCTTAATTATCTTGAGTTCTTTAGCATTTTATCACCTTAGTAACATTAAAATTAAGCAATTTAGAGCTTCTTTTTCGCATAACAAAATTTCTTTACATTCATTATTCATTTGGTTGGTTTATCTAAAGGACTTCAGTCGACCAGGCTATAACCCTTTGATAAACCAAACTATGGGCTTTTGGTCAGTGTACTTCGGGATCTTTGATAGTCCATGTTATGAATCTTTGGTCGCCTAGGGTATGAAACTTCTGTTGATATAGCTTGGGACCATAGGTCAACCAAACTATGCTCATTCGGTCAGTCGTGCAAGTGAGCTTTGTTTGGCTTTCTCTCTAGATCCTTTTAACAATTATCATTCCCTTTTGACGACTCTTATTATCAAGATGAGGATAGGCAGTCAGGCAGAGGACATGTTATGGTAATCTGATAAGTAATTCCATCCTTTCAATATGAAAACTGCCATGTAGTTGTGTAGGTTCCATGCTAGGTGATATTCTCCGTGGATGACCATTTAGTTTCTTCCTCTGATGATTTATTGAAGAGTTTAATGATTCACTTTTCTTGGAGGATGTTCCCTGGTCGTTTGATGCGTCCCTAGTGTGTGTTGTTGTTCTCTGTGTTTTATGTCAATTTAATTCCCCTGAGACGGCGTCTAAAGTTACACAGTAATTTAGCTTTCAAAAATCTAGCAAAAAAATATACCCAATTTATATTAAGTATTTAATTTATAAAATTTAAATGTTTTATAAATTAGTTCACATACTAGGGCTTTCTTTAAAAACCCTACTATCGATCCCATGAAGAAGCGAGGAAAGAGGTCCTTAGTCAAATTCCAGTCTACTACAATTAGTTATTAGTTTGGAATGTCAATTCAAATGGTGTTTTATCCAGCAACTACTCCTAAATGTGAATGTTAAACGTAAGGATTAAGTTTAAAATAACTAATAACTATTCTTAAAAGAAAACATTAATTTTAAAGATAACCTAATTTGGTGAATTGGTTTGGAGAATTTTGAAATGTTAAAAACTGTTATTCTTATGTAGTTAATTGGATAACGTAAAGGAATAAGATACATTTAATATTGTATGTGCCAAATAAGAGCAATTTTAACTTTCTGCCCTCAGCCAAGTGTTATAGAGAATTGAGAATCATTGGCTAATCTCAGGTTTTGTCCCTAAATCCGTGGTTAGGCTGGGAGGATACTGTCTTTCACTCCAGAGCTCCCACTTCCCTTCCCCTGAAGGCTAACTCCCGCTTTAGTTCTTAAACACTAAGACAAAATTGGGGAATTTAGTCTGTCACAATAAAATCTCCAATTTATTGCCTAGTAATACGTATATTTTCTTATTTATTTGGACTCATCCCCCATGAAGCTCTCCATCTATGGAATTTGAATGTGGTTCCACTTTGTTTACAATTACACCACCCTCTCGGGTCTTAATGCGATTACGACAAATTTTAACACTACAATGGACCCTTACTGTAATGTAAATGAAGTGTAAGTAAAAACCATCACATTTATAATCAAAACTTCTTCTAGCATGCATCCCAATAACCTAAACACAATACTTAGATTTTTCGCCTTGAAAGAAAGATAAAAAACTCTCCCACAAAGTCTCCTACTGATCCATGCAATGCTAGTACATCTCCCTATATACTCTCAAAATTCTCTCTCCAATCTCTCCAAAAAGGTCGAAATCTATATTTCTACTCCTATTATAAGGTCTATAAACATTCTCCTAATTTATCCACACACACACACCCATGCACACATACCCACTTTTTCTGATATAAAATGACTATTATAGTGTAGGGATGAATTTCCCCAAAGATGCCTCAAGTAACCTTACAAAATTCATCCAAATTCAATGTATATGGGCAAATAACCATCTCTGACGCCGTCGACAACATTTTTGGGCATTGTTGGCACCGTTTCTCATCATTCTCTGGACTCTTGCATTGTAGGCGCCCATTCTTGCTCAGTCGGTGCCACCTGGCAGCAACTTCACCGTTTTGCTCCGTTTGGTTTCATTTTAGCTCCGTTTCGCCCTGTTTTAGTTGTATTGTATTTCTAACAGAGAAACCTACAAAATAAGCTGAAAACAACCTTTCTTTAAAAAATTTCATTCAAAAACATGTGAGCAAAAACATGTGAGAAATGTTAAGTAGATTAAGCTTAGAAACACATATCAAAATGTGTCAAGTCAGAATTTTATTTCTTGATCGTTTTTACTTCAAATTGCCCATTTTTGCTTCATTTTCTCCAAAAGTCCATTTATTGTACCTGAAACCAAAAATGTGCAAAATATATTCCTTTAAAGTGTAATATAATTAAATATTATTAAAATTGAGCATAAAATATATATGAAAAACTAGGTAATTTTTAGGCGTATCATCGTTACCCATAGGGGTTGTTCCTTAGCAGGTTTTGTACATTTTCTTGGAGTAGTTATGCATTAGATTTCATAGACTCATGTTGATGAACCTTGACTTCTAGTCAGCCATCTTTGACCACACTTATCTTTTATGATCATAAGAAGCATCTGTGATTCATGGTGACACATTATGGGTGTAAATACTTAGTTCCCAGGATTCTCTTGCTTCTTGTAATCATGTTGCAATAAGAACAAGATAATTTCATAAAAAATAGAATCATTTATGTCAAGTTTAGAGCTTTAATGATAAAAATTCTAAAATTTCTATGCCTAGAGCCTTCTATAAATAAGACATAGAGTACATTTCAATCATTTCCATTCATTGTGAGCCTGTTGGTTCGGTTGGCCAATTTGGAGTGACAGCGACGAGGAGCGAAAAAAATTCCCTATTAGATGCCCCATCTTAGGACGCGCTGAGAGAGACCTAGGTGTGACCCTATGTTCAACGATAAATTTTTCAACCCATGTTTGATTGAGTTTATTGACTGATTTTGTGTGTACGACTAAATCGAATTTCTTTAGAATGAGTATGTTTCAAGTATGTTTCAATGAATGCCACCATAAAATCTGCTATTGCACGAGCTTTAATGGTTGTTATATGAACATTGGTGATGTCTAATTCACTTCACTCTACTACCCATTTTAGGAGTTGTCCAGAGTGCTCTAGTTAAGTGAGGAAAAATTTTAGTGAATGGTCGGTGACTACCAAGATAGGATGCATTTGAAAGTAAGGTCTGAGCCTTCAAATTAGCATGACCAAAGAAAAATTACATGTTTTCCTTATTGGATACCTGAGTTTGTCTTCATAGTGGACCTTGCTCGTGTAGTAGACTGGAAATTTCTTTCCTAACTTTTGAAAAATTAATATAGAATAAATGGCTTTAGGTCTCACTTCTAGGTACAATGAAAGCTCATCATTAAATTTTGGACTTTGCAATAACACAGGTGATACCAAGGAAACTTTTAACTTTGCGAAGGATTCCACACAATCGATCATCCACTCAAAGCTCATAATTTTTTTGAGTATTTTGAAGAATGTTGCACATTTGTCTCCTATTTTGAGATGAATCGACTAAGTCTTGTGTTGGTCGCCAAATTGGAAGTTGATGGTCCCAACCAGGATGCCGGAATGGATATCCTGATGCCCATTTAATTGATTATATATATATATATATACATAATTTGAAAAAGTAGTATTTTAAATTTTGAAAATACAAGACCGGATCGATCACCTATCTCTTATTCTCAGTAGTTCAAATAAACAAGCCTAATACTGCAAACAATGCATTTATCCTAAAAGATAAATACACTACTTACTGGTAAGGACTCGATTAAAAAAATAATGAATTTATTACATCCGTTTAAGTCTGCAAAACTATTTTCTATGTTGATTGACAAGTTTCCCTATTCAATACAAAAAATTAAATAGGTTTTATAATAAGTTGGTTTCTTGAAAGTTTTTTTATAAAGGCAAGCCCTTATAGTTAATTACATATTAGATAACCGAAGCCACATATGAAAACTCGATAAAAATCAACAGATATTGTCTTCAAGAATTTCAAATTATAGGATTTTTCAAAAGATCAGACAAAAAGGTGTGAACTGTGAATGGATCAAATTTGGGACATTTATTTTTGAATCCAAAAAAAGAACTAGGGGATGTCATAGATCTTGAGATGAATCTCAGTGACTTCTCAATCTATCTTCAATAGTTTGGCTTTAACTTCAAGAAAAAATTATGTGTGTCATCCAACGAATTTTATTAATTAGGGCTTACATTCATGTGAGGCGATCGCATAAAGAACTTCGATCATGTGAGGATTTAAGTTGTGACAAATGACAGCCTCAAAATCCTAAAACAGGTTAGGCTTAAATTGTATGGCAGAACCATACAATGGCCTATAGAAAAAGTTGATGATTTAAGTCACAAAAGGCAGGCACCCTCAAAATTTTATAGCTTGTTGTTGAATTCTAAGGAAGGATGTGCTATTGCAGATCCTCATGTTGTTGTAGATCCTCATGTTATTGTAGAAAGTTGCCCACAAAGTTAGCTCCAGGCTCCTCGGCGAAGTGGCAGTCCTAAAGTCTAAGGTTTAAAGGTTTAAATGACAATTTAAAAGTCTAATTAAGGTGGGATTAAAGTTGATTAGACCGACACTGGTTAGGATTCAACAGTTCCCCATTCCAATATCACTATTTTCTTTTCAATTTACTTTGCTTAAAGAGTTTTGAAATCCATTTAAATTGGGAAGATCTCATTTGCAACAGTGGGTTATCTCCTATGAGAGACTCCCATAAATTTAAATAGGCATTTATGGTTAGTGACATTTGAAATGATTTATGGCTACCTTTGTAAGAGTTTGTTTTAGATTTTTCAAAAATGTCGATTAATTTTTGAAAAGTTGTTTTGCTTTTACAAATAAAAGAATGTGTACAAACAAGTAGTTTTAGTATTTTGCAGCGAAGGTAAATTGCAGAAACTAAAAGGACAGAAATTAAATAACGGTATAAAAGCGTATCTGTTATCCTCGGCATTCTCGCTGAAAGATAACTTTTCACAACATGTATATAATTTTGTGAAATTAAGATTAGTTGAAGGTGTATCTAACAAACCCTGAACTACAACTTATTGAATCCTGAAAGATCTTAGTGGATATTCTTAGGACAAATTATAACAAGTTTAATTTGCCCTTCAAAATAACTAAGAGATTCTAAAGTTTTCGGGGAATGACCCTTAACTACTTTAAAGATCTCTTAAAACATTTGAGTTCGTTTTGAACTTATCATATTGCCCTATTAGTCATCCCAGGTTAAATTAAAATTACCCTACTACTTGGTGAATCTTGAAGACATTGACTCGATTAATCAGTTGATATTTCACTGAAAGGTTATGTGAGCGGATGTCCGTAAGGCAAAATGTAGAAGATTAAAACAATTTGTACCCACCACTAAAGTTGGGCTTGTAGTGTTTAGAGGTGTTTATAATCTATCATGTTATCCTTCTAAATCCCATTAAATGAATTCAAGTATCAAGCCTAGACCACTATCAAGTCCTTAAAAATCTCAAGGGGATAAGGTGGCAATCATTTAGGATTTTAAATTTAGTAAATTTAAGTGATAAATATTATTATTGAAAGATCACATCATCCAAATTGTGGGCTTAAAATAAATAAATTATCACCCTCCTATCTTAAGTCAATCACTTCATAATCATTTGATTTTTATCAACTTCCAAGTCTTGATAATTTAACAAGTTATAATTTTATTCTTATCATGGAAAGGTGGCAAGTCGGTTTCTGCCTTTTGCCCATTATGTTTCAATCAACCAAACATATTCATTAGTTGGTTAATCCTAAATTTTGATTAAGGTACAGAAGTTTAAAATAACAATTTTTTCCCCTGGGGCTCTCCACCTTATAACTCATTAAGCAAAGTTTAAATGATATTAATTTTTTTAGAGCACCCTATCCGTGGAGTAATTAAGCATCAGAGAAGAAAATGTGGTTTTTTTTTTTCAAATTTTAGTTTAGTTTAAATAATCACTTTAACTTGCAAAATAAGATTTTCAAAATTAATAATTTACTTAAATGATCAAAGTAATTTTTTTGGTTTATGAGAAAATATTTAGAGGTTTCCTTATGTCATATTTAGAGGTTTCCTTATGTCAGAGATGCACTTAGGCAAAATACTATGATTTCCTAAATTAAATTGTAATTTAATTTTATAATTATTTATTGATTTTTTAGTGATTTAATTAAATGGAAAATATGCTTTAATTACAAATATTATCTTTAACATTTTTATTAAACCTTCCTGAGTCCAAAGAACTCATAGAAATAAATTTTACATCTTTATGATTTTTAGTTAATTTATTATAATTATTTTGTTTATTTATTATAATTATTTCAATGATAAAATAAGGAAAACACATTTTAAGCCTTTAAGAATTTATTTTTAACTTGGAAAAATTAGAAAATTTCCCAAGTGATCAAGAAACCATTAGGTACATTTTAAAATATTTTTATATTTTTGGAATTTTTAATTATTTTTAATTTAAAATGTAGCTAAAAAATAAAGTATTTTATCAAAAATAACTTTTCTTTTTCCTAAGTTCTCTAGATCACAAGCAGCTGAGAAAACAAATTTTCATAATTTTCTTAGATGCATTTAATTTAATATAGTAAATTTTGTGCAAAAATACAGTGTTTCTTAGAAAAATTCAACTTTAGTGCTTAAACGTAATTAAATAATTTTCAAATTTTTATAGTAGGTTAACATGATTTTTACACACAATATGAAATTGAATTTGTAAAAAAAAAATGTAAAAAATTACTCAGACCATCATATAATTTTTTCTAAGCTTCTCTAATCACAGGAAACCTACAAAAATTTATCTCATAATTTTCGAAGTGGTATTTTATGTTATAAAATTAAATTAAGCCTAAACAACTATCTTAGCTTGAAATTTAAGGTTAGAAGCATAGAGATGTCTTCTAGCTTTGGAAAAATTAGAGAACATAGACTCTGGCATGAGGAACAAATCCAGAAAATTTCAAAAAATTTTAATCTATGGTGAGCAATGCTTAGTCATAATGAATTGAAATACCCCAGGGAGTATTTAATTAATTAAAAATCAAAGAGTCAATAAATAATTTTTTTTTATTTTTGTCCACATTATTTTCTTTTATTCAGTGAGTAAGAGAGTAATTTTAATTTATTTTTATAATTTTTTATAGAAAGATATGAATTTTTAAAGTTGTTTAAGTCAGTCAGCGCCATCTCATCCTACGGCGATCCGAGCTTTACACGAGGTGCTCTGCTATTTGATGCCACCAGCCACGTAGCTGCCTCGTCAGCCCACCTTTTTGTTCCATCTTGTCCAACGCGCTCTCATCCATCCATCCAATACATGCGCGATGGGATGACATCCGTTCATCGTCCCCAACTGAGCTAACTTAAAGTCATTCACATTAAAATCTTATGATATTGAGCTATACTCAACTAAATCACTTGGATTTTTCTCTTACACCTTCATCAACTCAAGACAAACAAATTCATATGGTTTATATAGTATGAAATACAATAAATACATCTGAAGAAACAATTTGAAGCTTGATTTATGGTTGAGGCTCAATACCTTTGTCTGAGAGGGGAGACCTCAATCAAATGATTTTATCAGCTTTGAATGAGTCCAACAAACCTCCAGATGAAGTCTTGGGTTGTGTTGAATTGCCAATATATGACTTTGACCAAGGCCGATTTTAGATGATGGTCTAGGGCTATGCTAGAGGCTCTCTATGATGGGGCATTTGTGGGGAATCAACTTCTCTCACTCAGGGGATGGTGTGTGCACAATTAATTAAAGTTTGTTGGAGTTTGGAGCTGTGAATAAATCTGTCGTGGTTTTCCTTGAATTTTAAACTCAAAATTGAGCTCTCACAGGGGAATCCATAAGGAAGAAAGTGATGAGCTTGAACTTATCAATTCTTGGAGAGTGTTTGGATGAAATTGGACAGAGACTCCCCAAGGAAATTGATTAGTTCATTTATTGGCCATGGAGGAGGTGGTTTAAATAGAATGGCCTTGAGTTGACCTCAAACCTAACTAATGGGAGCAATAAGTAACTTATGTGGAGGGCGATAAAGTTGATGTGCCCCAAGTGTATGTTGCTTTTCTATGTGTTTTATGTCAATTTAATTCCCTTGAGATGACATCAAAAAATTGACCAGACCCAAAGTTACGCGGTAATTTTGCTTTGAAAATATGACCAAAAAGTTGACCCAATTTATATTAAGTATTTAATGTGCAAAATTTAAATTTTATATAAAATATCAAAATTAGTTCACACACTATGGGTTCTACGCAAGTGCACGTATCACTTCAGGTAATGTAAGGTTTTCCTCAAAAACCCCCACTATCTATCCCACAAAGATGCAAGGTAAGAGGTCCTTAGTTAAATTCTAGTTTACTACTATTAGTCCTTAGTTTGGAAGATCGATTTATGTGTTTTTTCTAACAAGTACTACTAAATGTAAGCCTTAAGTTTAAAACTGCTAATAACTTTTCCCAAATGAAAATATTAATTTTAAAGATAATTTTTTTTGGATAAACTGGTTTGGAGAATTTGGAGATATTAAAAACTACTATTCTTACGTAGTGAATTGGATAATGTAAGGGAATGAGATACAATAAAATTTGTATGTGCCAAATAGGAGCAATTTTAATTCTCTACCCTAAGTCAAGTGTTATAAAGATTCGTTGGCTAATATTAGGTTTAGTATCTAAGTCCATGGTTAGGCTGGGAGGATACTGAATCTTACTGCAGTGCTCCCATTTCCCTCCCCTGAAGTCTAACTCTCATTTTAGTTCTTAAACACTAGGACCAAATTAGGGATTTTAATCTGTCATACTAGAATCTCCAATACTTCACCCAATAACACATATATTTCCTTATTTATTTGCACTCAACCCCCATGAACTTCAACATCCATGGAATTTGAATGTAGTTCCACTTTGTTGAGAATTACATCGTCCTCTCGGGTCTTAATGTAATTACAATGAAGTTTAACTCTATAACTGACCCTTATTGTAATGTAAAAAAAGTGCAAGTAAAAACTATCAAGTTTATAATCAAAACTCTTCTAGCATGTATCATAAACATGAATCCTACTCATTATAAAAGAAAACTAAAGAAAAGAATGACATAATCTTCTCACGCCACTATTTCCAAATAAAAAAAAAGAGTAAGAAAGATACATCACAAATCACGAAGAAAACACAACGGATAACTTCATTTCATTAAAGAAAATCTACTAGATAAGTGTTTACAAAATTATAAGATAATGCAGAACACAATACTTAGCCTTTTTCCCTAGAAAGAAAGATAAAAATCTCGCCCACAAAGTCGCCCACCGATCCATGCAATGCTAGTACATCTCCGTACACATTCTCTCAAAATGCCCTCTTCAATCTCTCCAAAAAGGTAGAATTCAATATTTCTACTCCAATTCTAAGATCTATAAACATTCTCCCCATTTTTCCACTCACACACGCCACAATTTTTGACTTAAAATCACTCACTTATAGTGTAAGAATGTTTTTTCGAAGAGATGTCTCAAGCAACCGTCCAAAAATCGTCCAAATTCATTGAATCTCGGTCATAACCGCCCAAAATAGCGTCCAAGTTGTCTCAGGCACCATCGGTGCAGTTCTGGGCCTTTTTGGCGCCATTCTTAGCACTGTCGGTGCCATTTTTTTTGTCATTCTCTGGATTCGGGTGCCGATCTATAGCAGCTCCACCGTTTCACTCAGTTTGGCTCCGTTCGCCCCTTTTAAGTTGTGTTTCGTTCCTAACAGATACACCTACAAAACAAGCGTGAAAAAAAACCTTTCTTTAAAGTTTAATTTCATTAAAAAATGTGTGAGAAGTGAAAATGAGATTAAGCATAGAATAACATATCGATATGTGTCAGGTCAGAATTTTCTTTCTTGCTCATTTTTACTCTAAATTGCACCATTTTTTGCTTCTTTTTCACCAAATATCCATTTCTTGTACCTAAAGTCAAAAACATACGAAATAACTTCCTTTAAAGTGTAATATCACAAAAAATGAGTATAAAATATCAAATATATGTCTAAAACTACATATATTTTTGGTGCATCAATTTCCCCAAACATAAATTGTTACTTGTCCTCAAGTAACGCTTTTACTACATAAAAATATGACTTATGGTACAGAGTTTAACTTCTGAGTTTTTATAATTTGGTCCACTAAATATAATAGCACAACTTAAGAAAATTTTTAACAACTTAATTCAAAACTAAAAACTTAAGTCAAAACAAAAAGTTTAAGAATACTTAGTAGTCAAGTCTAAGATTTCTTATTCTTTATTCATTTTGAGAAGAATTACAATTTTTCATATTAAAGTTACATAAAATATTCATATGAAAAAGAACTTCATGATATCCTTATTAGTAAGGATGCTAATACTCTAATACATGTTTAAACAATGTATTGAAGCCTTCTTCCTCAAGTTGATTCAAGTGAAGCCAATTTTTTATTAGACATATCCTCAAGCTTCTCTGCACATAATTTTCTTTTCTTTTCTTTTTCTTTTTATTTTATTTTCTTTTCTTTTTATTTTAGCTTTTCTTTTTCTTTTTTCTTTCATGATCATTTTCAATCCTTTTTTTTCTTTTTCTTATGAAAATTACTATATTTGAATAACCTTTGATGATTTTGAACTTCACTATCATCTTCTTAAAGTTAAAAACTTTTCACATTCCTTCACTTTATAAATTCATATTAGCTCTAATGAATTTTTATAAAGTCTCATTCTTTTCTTCTTACATGAAACTCTAAGATTTTTAATACTTCAAAAATAGGATTTCCTTTACTTTAAATAGAAAAGCATAGTCTTATCCTTTCATACCAAACATCTTAACTCTATAATTAACTTTCCTTATTAAGAACTTTCACTTCATTCTAATATATCTCCTATAAATTTAGAAACATAAATATAGTTATCTAAAGTTAGCCTCTAATACCAAAGGCCATGTCAAATTAAATTTTGAAAAGATAGCAAATTGAGGACAAATAAAATTTAGTTTCTTTCTTTTAAAGGAAATTCTTCTCGCCCCCAAACATGAATTTTAAAATATTTTACAATTAATTCCATAAAACGTTGCATGAAGAAAAAGTAAAAGTTGAATTTACTTATTATTACAATATCATATCAAAATCACATACATTCATAATCATGATATAATGGTCGCAGGAGAAAGCAAATCTAACCTAAAACATGCTTGCAAAATGTTAAACTAAAAAGGAAGTATACTCACTTTAAAATTTTATTTTCCTTCCCACCGTTTAATTTTTAACATATATAGTTATTATTACAGAAGATATAAGTTGGAAGAAAAATAGTTTAGAAATTCTAAATGCCAAAAATTTCTATTAAAAATATCTACAATTATTTATCAGGATAAAAAATATGTAGTAGAATGTAAATCTAAAATAAACATGCTAGAATGGAATTAACTAAATAAAATTCTAACTAGCCTAACATGTATCAGTATAGTAATATAAAAATGTTCTTCAAGTCCTATATATTATTGTAACACAAACACAAACACACATGATAAATGAGGTCAATTCTTCCTTTAACTCATCACATCTCACTAACTTACTTCCAAATTCTAACAAAATTGCTACATAGTTATATTGTGTACTTTTAAATAATTTTGAAGATTCTAATCCCAAAGGTAAGATTATTCCTGATATGTTGGTTCTTAAGCACCAACACCAGGCATCACCATATCCCAATACTTATGAACCTCTAGCAATTATAAGGATAGTGTAAATTCATCCACATGTTACTCATCAAATAGGTTAGCTACTCCTATCAAATGAAAAACATAGTCAAAGAAAAGAAGTAACTAAATTGAGATGGAACTGTTACTGAGAAATTTGTAATGTCTCTTCTGAAACTCAAGTCCGGGTGAGGCCCGAGTTATATTAGACTCGTCAATCCAACTTCTATAAGAGAACATACAAGTCTAACCATAATAAGATGTTAAGAAATCACCTCCTCATGACACACAAAAAGCAAATCAAACCACTAACAATCGAAACATCCCCAAATCATCAATCAAAGCGATCAACACACACTAAAGGAAATACAATACAACACTGATGATCATAACTCTTAAGCACATTAAATAAAACCACACTGATAATTATGGGTTGCCTCCCACAAAACACTTTGTTTAACGTCTTCAGCTTTACAAACGATTCCACTTATATCAAAATTCCATTTAAGTGATCCTTGATTAATCATCCAATCTTTTCAAGATCTAGGGATTCCTACAAAGTCCTCGAATTAAAATTTTTCTTTCGGCTCTTCCAATTCTGATTGATTCATATCCTTGTTCCTCATATTTTTTTCTTGATCCAATATTCTTCTAGTGATTTCTCAATTTTCATATTAATTTCATCCTTAAATTTTATTGGAAATGGATCTTTATAAGATACTTCATGATCTCCCAAATTTTGGATCAGATTCTCTCTAGATAATTCAGATTCTAGATCAAATTCTTCTTGGTCACTCTTTTGTTTAGTGTTGTCTTTCAATTCTTCCCCTTGGTACTGAGCAAATGGTAGAGGTAGTCTTTCTATATTTATCTTAGTTTGAAAAATAAGTTTTTCTAATTCCATAAATATTTTTTTACATTTGTCTTTCAATCTCCTTATCCTCATTTCTCAACTCAATGTTCTTTTGAATCATATCCTCTAATTCTCTTCTAAATATTATTTTGATAGCTTTGTATTGCACATCATTCATCTCTTCAGGTTTTATCTCAGGGACACTAGGTAAAATCTCTGGGGTAGCTGTTAAATGCATTAATCATTTGCCCCAGTTTGTTTTTTATATTCCTTAGTGCATCCTCTTGATTTTTCAACTCACTTGTCATTTAAATCACAACCTCTTATAGCATTAATTCATTCTACCCATCCTGTGAGTTGGAGTTAAATTTAAGATGATTATTAATTGAGTTAATAATTTGCCCCAATTAGCCCTTGACACTCCAACTCACTCTTCATTTGAATAACAAACTCTACTAATAAATCCTTCTTTTCATTATGGGGGTTGAAATTAAAATTACGAGGAAAAGAAAGTTCATTATTATAATAACCATGATTATTCCAATTATATGTCTGATTAAATTGATTATCTTCCCATAATTGGTTTTTTCCTCCAAAATTATTATTCCTGTTAAAATTGAAATGATTTTCCCAACCTGGAATGTTACAATCGATCGGAATAAGAATTATGTATCTCATGGCTATTTCAGTCCATTGTCTAAATAAATTTTTTCTAATAATTGGGGTTTCTTAAGGACATATTTCTTTATATTGATCTAACTTCCTCTCAATATCTGCAACCCGAGAAATTAAAATTGTAAGAATATCTTCTTAAAAATTTGCCACTCTCTTGGGATTTAGTCTTTCAAATCTACTAGCATTATAATTTGAATATGAATATTCATTATATCATTGATCCACCATTTCTACATTAAATTCATCACCATTTCTACATTAAATTCATCTACATTAAATTCATGTAGTCTTTTCTCATTCAACATCCTCCTAAAAGTTTTCTCTAAATCAGAGTCATAAAATCCAAGGTTGGCAACTCATGAACTACGCATAAAAATTTGAAGACGTAAATAATAGGACATATATCAAAATTATTTTTGGTATTTTTAATTTTCTTTAAAAAAATTATATAATAATTAAACACACTACATAATAATACAACAAATTCCAAATCTAAGTCTTACAGGTTTAACTAAAATTCTCCTAAAGTTCTTACTGAAGCTTCCCCGACAACGACGCCAAAAATTTGATGCTCCCCAAGTGTGTATTGTTATTCTGCATGTTTTATGTCAATTTAATTCCCTTAAGATGGCGTCAAAAACTTCAGACTACCCCAAGTTACGCAGTAATTTAGTATTCAAAAATATGACGATAAACTTGACCCAATTTGTATTAAGTATTTAATGAGAAAAATTTAAATGTTATATAAAAAATATAAGTTAGTTCACATACTATGGGTTCTACGTAAGTGAACGTATATCTTCATGTAATATAGGGTTTACCTCAAAAACCTTAATATCGATCCCATGAAGAAGCAAGATAAGAGGTCCTTAGTCAAATTCTAGTCTACCACTATTAGTCCTTAGTTTGGAAGATTGATTTAAATGGGTTTTCAAACAAGTACTCCTAAATGTAAGTCTTAAGTTTAAAACAACTAATAACTATTCTTAAATGAAAATAATAATTCTACAGATAACCCTTTTTAGTTGAATTGGTTTGGAGAATTTTAAGATGTTAAAAGCTGTTATTCTTATGTAGTGAATTGAATAATATAAAAGAATGAGATACATTAGATATTGTATGATCCAAATAGGAGCAATTTTAATTCTTTAGCCTCAACCAGGTGCTATAGAGAATCGTTGGCTAATTTTAGGTTTAGTCTCTAAATCTGTGGTTAGGCTGGGAGGATACAGTCTCTCACTTTAGAGTTCCCACTAGTCCCTCATATGAGGGCTAACAATCTCACATCAGTTTCCAATCAATTAAACAAAAGTGAGGATTTTAATCTGTCACATTCAAATCATTAATTTTGCTTCCAACAAAGTATATTTCCTGATTTATTTGCATCCAAATCAATGGATAACATACTCTTCCATGAAATCAAATGTGATTCTTCCCATGTTGTAGAAATGACAGCCCTGTCTCCAACTGTTCCATGCAATGCTAGTACATCTTCTTACAGATTCTCTCAAAATCCCCTCTCCAATCTCCCTAAAATGGTATAAATCTACATTTCTACTCCTATTCTAAGATCTATAAACTCTCTTATTCTAAGATCTATAAACATTCTCCACATTTTTTCCACTCACACACACTACCTTTTCTAACTTAAATCACTCTATTATAGTGTAGGGATGAATTTTCCAAGATATGCCTTAAGAAACCATCCAAAGATTGTCAAAATACATTGAATCTTGGCCATAACCGCCCAAAATCGCGTCCAAGCTATCTCGGGAGCGGTTGGCGTCGTTCTTGGTGCGGTCGACACCATTCTAAGCAAGGCCGGAGCCGTTCTGGGCACGGTCGGTGCCATATTTTCATCATTATCAGGATTTTGGCACTGTTAGTGCTGGTTTGGGTGCCTTCGGCGCCAGTCCATAGCAGCTCAATCGTTTCGCTCTGTTTGGCTACGTTTCAGCTCCGTTTCACCTCATTTCAGTTCCTAACAAATAAACCTACAAATCAAGAATGAAAAATAAACTTTCTTTAAAATTTAATTTCATTCAAACATGTGTGAGAAGTGTAAATGAGATTAAGCATAGAAAGACATATCCAAATGTGCCAAGTTAGAATTTTCTTTCTTGCTCATTTTTACTCCAAATTGTGCCCATTTCTGCCTCTTTTTCACCCAAAGTCCATTTCTTGTACTGAATCCAAAAACATGCAAAATACCTTCCTTTAAATTGCAATATCACCAAAAATGAGTCTAAAATATAGGTCTAAAAATGCATATATTTTTTTGGTGCTGAAAAAGTGCCAAAGACCAATCAGGGTTGGTTAGCTTGTATCGGTGCAATTGGGATTGGATTGAGGTTTAGGGGCTCTCAATTTTTGCTCCTCAAGTAACTAGGGCAGCTATCCATGGTAGGGGTGGTGCTCAGGTGGCTGAGGGACCTCAGGAGAATCTACCACAATAATTAATTTGGGTTAGTGATGGGTTTTGGCAAATATATATTTAACTTAAGAAATTTAGGAAATAAATCCCTTGATTTAGGTAAACTTAGGTCCATGGTTCACCTAGGGTGAACTAAGTGGGTCTAGCCTAGTCATCAGGGTCCAGAAGGTGGTTGTAGAGGCTTTAGTTTGGTCAATTTGGCATGGCTTGGTCAATTTTGGTGCATGGGTTCAATTTGGGTTAAATTGGCTTGAAGTTTGGTTTATATTAGGATATCCATGACATTTAGCTCAATTTATTGATCAAGATGATATAGAAGATTGTCACAAAGAGTTTGGAAAAAAATTGGAGTGATTTTGAATTGATTTGGAGGGTTAATTTGATGGATTTTGGTCATTTGGTCAATTTTTGGGGTGTTCGGTTAGACTTGAGTTTGATTTGGGCTAGGGTTTGGCTAAAGTCCAATTGATGGTTCCAATTGGTCTTAGGAATTTTTATGAAGGGTCTTAGATAAAAATTGAATGTAATTTTTGGGGCTATAGGGTTCAATTTGGTTGAATTTGGGGACATGGCCAACTTAGGGAAAATTTGGGGGTTTTGGTTCAAGTTGGTTTTGAGTGAAATTAAGGCGTGAACAAAGCCAATTCAAGACTAAGTTTCATATGGTGAAATTTTTTAAAGAGTTTATGATGCAAAATTGGGGATATTGGAGAGATTTGGGGTTCAATTGAGTGAGATTTTGATTTTAGGTCAAATTACAACCTTTTGATTTAGGTTGAAATGAGATTCCAATGTGGGTCAATTAAGCTTGGATTTAGTTTAAATCAAGATTATAAATTATGGATTTTATTTTAGAGTTGAAATTGGGGGAGATTGGGATGAAATTGGTGGACATTAAAAAGAATTTGGGGCTTTTTTATCAAAATAGGTCAAATTGTTCAATTTGAGCTCAATGGAGTGTTTCAAATTGATTTTTGGGACATTTAAAGTGATTTGTGAGGCTTTGGGGTAATTTGAGTCATTATTGGTATTTTGGTCATTTTGGCAAATTGAGGGGTATTTTGGTAATTTTGCAAAATTTTGGGGTGTTTTGGGTAATTTTGGGTAGTTTCAAATGTTTTGAGATGATTTTTGGACAAATTTGTGAGTTTTAGGTAATTTTGGGAATTTTGAGATTTCAATGGCAATTTGGCAAATTGGGTGGATTTGGGGCAAAAGGCTAACTTTGGTATCTTGGTAATATTAGGGTGTTAAACACCCTACATGAGCCAAGGACCAATAAAATTTCCTACTTTGGGTCCATTATGTACTGGTGCTAGCTAAACCCTAGCCTAGGGCTAGTGGTTTAGGGGACCATCTACATGAGTCTTCCAAAGGCTCAAGAGATCAACATCAGGTATGTTTGGGTTTAAGGTACTGAGTGTGGGTGTAATCTGCAAGTGTGTGTGTGAGAGCAACCAAGACCACACCACCAGGGGGTTAACCCTAAGGCTAGGTAATCCTATGGGGATTCTCCTTGAGCTCCTCCATATTGATCCCACCTACTAAGTGCTAGAGGTTAAGACTAATATGTGGAACTTCATGTTGAGCAATGAAGAGTTTAGAATTTCTAATGGTGGGGGTTCCATTCTAGTCCTCTAGGAATAGTCAACAAGAAGGTCCTATGGCTAGACCGGAGGCTATTAAAGAGGAAAAACTAGATCTCAACCAAAAGTGGGGTCAACATCTTGTTATACAACTAGTTAACTTTTAGACTTCTTTATTTTCTAAGGGGAAAGACATGTTCTATAATGCCTAAACTTTATTAGGGTTGGCCTTGATTCCTTTTGGAGTTAAAAAGTTAACTAAGAACTTACATGTTGAGGCTCCAAATGCACACTTATTTGGGTTTAGTCACATGTTAAAATTTTTAAGTGGTTTGAATGTTTTTTTCAAGTCTGTTATATGTTGTTTGGTCAATAGAATCTTAGCTAGCACATCATCAACATACACCTTAATTTTCTTGCCAATTTTCTTAGGAAAGATTACATCCATTAGGAGCTGGTATGCAGCCCCAATATTTTTTATCCCAAATGATATTACATTATAACAGAACACTCCCTCACTGGTAATAAAAGAAGTCTTTTCAACATCTACTCAGTGCATCTTGATCTGATGATATCCAAAATTTTATCACTGAATAGTTACTATAGAGTCCACCAACGCATCGACCCTTGTCAAGGGGTAGTTATCTTTCGAGCAAGCAGAGTTTAGGTTGACAAATTTGGCAAACATTCTCCAATTGTCGTTGGCTTTCTGCACTATGACTATGCTGGAGACCCATAATGTGTATTGCACCTCTTGAATGTATCCAACTTCCTTAAGCTTTTGCATGTCCTCCTTGAGTGACCCTGCTAGTGTCATTACTGAGGATCTAATCTTCTACTTCATAGGTTGAGCGATTGGATAGATGTTCAACCGATCACAGGTGACATCCAATGGTATGCCAACCATATTCACCTCTAACTGGGAAAATACATTGTGATGCTTCTAAAAAGCATCGATCAATGAATCCTTAAGCTCTGCATCAAAATCCTCTCTGATTAGAAAATGCTTACCAAGATCCCCCTTGTTCATTGATACATCAAGGATGGTCTCGTTGGTCTCAAGACGCCCTTCCCTTAAGTGATGAAAGCTGAACAATTCCTACTGCACACTACCATCCACTTGAAGATAGAAATTTTGTGACTACTCCAGGCTTCCATACATATTGATTAGCTCATTGTCATATGAAAAATTTGCTACCATGTGATATGTGAACACCACCGCCGTGTAATCAATCAGTAGTGGGCAACCAAATATTTTGTTGTACGCTCATGGATAACACATCACCAGAAAGCCCTCCATGTGCATAAACTACTTTTCACCTCTCCTGACGAAATTGGTTGTGTTATCATCTTGAGAGCTTCCTTTCTTTCCCTTGAGAATCCAAAGAGAGGTTTGGTTGGTAGTGCCAATCAGTCGGCTAAATACTACCTTAAATAAAATTTTAACTCAGCTTCCACTATCGACCATAATACTACCAATTTAATAGTTGTTAATCCTTACATTGATGATGATAACATCATTGTAGAGGTTTCTTCTAGATGACAAATCGACATCAGTGAGAATGAGTGGCAGATGGAAACTATACTTAGGAATGATGGAGGCCACACATAGGCTCTCTGTCTGAGACCTTTTTTTGGCTGGTCTGCTTTGGAGGTGTGTGAATCCTCTTAAGATAGACAAAACAATTGAATAAATTTGAATGGTGTTGGCCTTACGAGTTTGTCTGAGATTTCTTCAACCTAGGCCATTTCATGCCTTTGTGCCACCACTATGGGTACCATAAACTTCTTGAGTTTCATTGCTCTGATCCATGCCTCAACCAGGATCTAGAGGCATAGGCATTCATGACGCTTATTATGGTCCCATAGGAATTCTTAAGCCCTTACATGAGGTGCTTTTTGAAGGGCTATTTCTTTTTGGATAACTTCCACTAGCTCTGCCATTAATGTGTGGTTCTCAGTGCTCTGTGTTCATCTTCATGTGGCTCATGATACTCTCAGTCGTTATTTGGAATCTATTGTGTTGCTCTGGAAATAATTTAATTTAATTTACATATATTTTTAACTTTTAAAAAGTAGCATTTAAATTTTAAGGAAAAGAATGAGATCAGATAGATCTCATATTTTCAATAGTTATAATCGAGCCTAACACCCTAAGTAATGCGCTATCTTAAAAGATAGGCATACTACTTGATAGTGAATGATTTATGACATCTATTTGATATGTGAACCTTTTTTGTTTGCAGTCAAGTTCCTTTTACCTAATATTGAAGATTAGATAGGGTTTATATTATATGGGTTCATTAGTTCCCTATAGATACAAGCACCTATAGTTAATTACAACTTAAACGATCAAAGTCACCTAAGAATACATTCAATAATGATTAAAGGTATTATCTTCAAGAATTTTAAGGATCTAGTTTTCAAGTTTGGACATAGAAAATTCAAGAGGGAATGGTTCAAATAAAAGTAGTTATTATCGGAGTTCAAAGAAACAAGAAGTAGGGCAAGACATAGACCTCGAGGCGAACCTTAATGACTTCCTAAATGATCCTTTTATGGGGTTTAATGATTTAGGAATGAAATTAGTTACTGTTTAAGTTTGTCATTTTATTATTTAGAGCTTACATCTACACTATATTTGATAATTTAAATAGCTTAGAAGATAAGAAGATTTATATCATATCAAATAAAGACCTCGGGGTCCTAAGAGAGTTAGTGCTTATATTGCACAACATGGTTATTCAAAAACATAATGATAATGTGATGATTTATGTCACACATGGCGGACTAACTCAAATTCTTATGAATTTATTGTTGTTTAAACTAAGGAAATTTTAGCTATTGAGGATCTTCTTTTCTCTCTAAAAGATGTTCTTCTCTTGTATCCTTGTCGTGTTGCCCATGTTTGCTCCATGGGTCTCATCGTGATGATTGCAAGTTTAGGGTTTAGGTTTAATGTGTGCATGTAGATAGTTTGGTCGATGTCCGGTCGATGTGTACGCCATATATAACTAGGCTATTTTTCTCTTATTCAAAGAGGTATTGTAATTAATATAAATAGAAGTGTGGTATAATAAAAGAAGACAAAAAACATAATATTGTGTACCTGGGGCTCTACTACTGCTACAGAAGGGTTAGTACAAATAGGATAACATAATAAAGTACATGAAACTTAAGCAAACTTGTGAAACTTAAACATATCATGAGAAAATCCATTGTTAGAAAACTTTATTGGTATCATGAGAAAAACCCAATTTGAATAAAATAGAATACAGTGTCACATATAGAAAATCAAGGTTAAAGCATGGGACTTTAGTAAATGTGGGGGCTCAGAGCTGGGTTGTGTGCTTTATATTTACAACCTCAAGTAAAAGCTTCCAACCGACAATTCAAGGAGGCCATTTCGTAACCTCAATCCAAGTGACTAACCCATTGACCTTCATAAACTTTCATCAAAATTCTTTAATTTTTAATGTATGTAGAACTTACTTTAGCAAGCAAAATTAAATAAGTAATAAAAGTGATTTTTATTTTCATAAATATTTTGTAAAGTAGTATAGTCGACATGTTAATTTCTCTAATCGGACTAGGAGTACCAACAACCTAAGGGTGTCGGGGGCAACTTCTAATAAAAGCTGGTGAATAACATCATTGGTCCTATCATCTCCCAGTAGGTCCTAGAGGTAGAAGATATTACTCTAAATCTCACATTGTATCCCTTGTTTAGCACAAATAAGCAATTTCTTCCTGGCCTTCACCCATTAGAACTCCAACTTATAGAGTTCGGTTATCTATATGTGCCTTAACAACTATTCCCGATTGCTTACAAGGATTTGAATACCTTATTGAAGACTAAGATCCTTAGGTATTGGGTTATTGATGTATAAGTAGTGTAGAATATTTTTTTAAGAAGTGTAACTTAACGGGTACCTAGTCATATCTTGGTGGGTCCTGATCCCGATATTCTTTTTATATGTAGAATTTAAGAAGTTGACACCACTACTTGAAGATTTTAATCCCCGGTAATGACTCCAAAGACTTGATCCCAAGCAAAGTAAGATTTCAATTATTTTTTCAGGGATTCTACACAAGTATACATATCATTATCAAGTAATATAGGGCTTTTTGAATAAGCCCTGAATATTGATTGCACGAAGATCGAGCTTAATCACGACAACTTTCAAGAATAATTTTAATTTAGAATAACACGTCCTAGCTTGGAAGGTCAACAAAAAGTTTGGTTTTGATTTTATCCTAAAATTATTACTACAATACTACTTCTACATCTAAATTAAAATAATTAGTGAAAATCAGAAGGTGGGGTTTTTAATATATTAAAATACTCTTCCTCATGCAATGAAATTAGTGACATGTGTAAAAGTAAAACAAGTAGTGAGAGAGATTTTGACAAATAAGAGAAATTATAATCTTTAAGTTTACTAGAGATGCTATAAAGAACATTGGTTAATCTAAAGTTTGAATAGTTCTGAAGACAGACTAAGCAGGGAAGATACTAGTCTCACTCCAAGTTCCTTCTTATCCCTCCACCTGGAGGCTAACATCTCACATCAAAACCTAAAACAATAGATTAAATTAGGGGCTTTAGCCTGTCACTCTAAAGTTCTTTAACTCTACACCCATCAAGGATTATTTTCCTATTTATTTGCACTTAACTATATGGACTACATTCTCATCCATACAATCTCATGTGATTCTACCATAGTAGATTGAGACAATACCATCCTGGATCTTACATGTTCTCACAACAGATTTTAACATACAAGTTTATCAAGTTTACTTGTTGTCCAAAGAAAAATATGTTGAGATTTCCATACCTATTTTATACTAATATTGATGATATGGCAATTTAAAGAAGGGTATTTTTGATGTTTTATTGCATGTATGTTGAATTATGGTCATTGGAGCAAAAAGGAAAAAAGGAGCGAATTTGGAGCAAAAAGGACAAAAATACAAAGATTTGAACTAGGGCACCGACAGCGAGCCCAACGACGCCGACGACAGGTTTTTTCCCTAGAATCCAGAATTAAATATTCTAGAAGGTTGTCGACGGCGTCATCGAGGCCGCCAACTGCGAGAGAGGCAGTTCTCTTAACTGGTGCATTGAATGTGGATGATTTTTGAAGGGACGCTTAGGCAACCCTTGGAAAACTCTCTACTACTTTAAAAGAAACATTTGGGCCGAAAAAAAGAGAGCCTCATGGGGGTGTCCGCTGAGTTTTTTGTTGTTTGTAGAGTGTAGAGAGTTTAATATAGGGTCAGTATTGTGAGGAATTCTTTGAGAGATTGTAAGGGTGGAGGGAAAGTGAGAGATTTCTTCCGCCTTGCCACTTCAAAGAAGAATTCTGTGTGCAATAAAGAAAGGAAGAGATTTTGAGGAACTTTGAGGAGTTTGCTTGTGAAGGAATTAGAGATAAGTGGTATTTAATTTTTGAAGTTTGTATGACTTTGCTTTTATATATAAGTTCTAACTTTTATCGTTTCTCCATGAGTTTTGAGTATCTTCTTTTTTTTTCTCTTTGTCTTAAGATTTTGTGAAATTGTGATTTAATTGGTTGAGCCATGAGAATGTTATAGAAGTTGTGATGATTTTTTCACTTCAATTTTAATGTACTTTCAATCTGGCCAATTGATTTGTTAAAATATGTTGATTTTTACAACTAAAGTGAAGATTACATCCAAGATTTAGGGAGGTCAAAGTCCTTGAATATTGGGTGCACATAAATAGGTAAATAAGATTATTGGGCGTATAATTAGAGATTTTGGAGTGATAGACTGAAATCCTCAATTCAGTCCTATCATTTGGGTGCTGAAGTGGAGATGTTAGCCCTCAGGTGAGGGGAACATGGGAGCTTCAAAGTGAGAGTCGGTATCCTCTCAGCCTAGCTGCAGATTCAGTAACCAAGCATAAGATTAGTCAATGTTTTTTATGCTTGGATGAAAGGTAAAAGAATAGGTACACTCCTATTCGGCACAATACAATTTGAACTAATTCACTTTATCCATTCACTTTAATTTCTTCACAAGGAGAAGGATGCTTTCTTATATATTGAACTTCACATTAGAAACTTTATTAGTAGAATTAGTTAGTTAAGAGTTTATTTAAATTACATATTTATTTCAATTGTCTATCAGTGACAAATAAGCAATTTTAACTGTACTGTTGTGATTAAGTATTGATTTTCTAAATCCTAGATCGTAGCCTCTAGTATTACTCCCTATGAGATCGATATCCAGAACTCTATTAGAGTTAAGTATTACCAGAGCGATACGTATACTTTCCTTGATAAGTGTGACTTTGCAATTATTGAATATTTTATACACATTTTTATTGTTTTTGGCGCCGTTGCCGGGGACTTAAATCTTCTAGCAATAGTATCAAATTCTTGTATCTTTAAGCATATATAAAGTTGTTGTTAATTTTTTGACGCCGTTGCCGGGGACTTAAATCTTCTAGCAACAATATCAAATTCTAGAATTTTTAAGCATATATAATGTTGCCGTTAAGTTTTTAGCGCCGTTCCCGGGGAGTAAAAAAAAATCATAATTATAGTAACGGACAAATTAAGACTATTAGAAAACTTTTACTTGAATTGCAACTTATTTTCATATCTAGTTAACTATTTTTCTGTGTACTGATTTCAATTGTATGCGTAAATTTGGACCTAAAAATCTTATACCCTACGATTTGGAATTAGAACACACTGTTAGAAGAATTAGAAAACGAAGAAAAGAACCTAGAAATCCTGACACAATAGAAAACAATGTAAACAATCAAGGAATAGAAAATGAACATCAACCGAGACCTCTACGATATTATGGAAATCCTACAGCCGATGAAATTTACTTATCTATCCAAAATCCTAATGTAGCTGCTAATTCAGTTGAGCTTAAACTTGCTATTATCCAAATGGTACAAAATAATCAATTTAGAGGTACACCAAATGAAGATCCTAATTTACACCTTGCAAGTTTTTTAGAACTTTGTGCTACCTTTAAATTTGATAGAGTTTCGAACGATGCTGTTAGACTTAGAATTTTTCCTTTTTCACTTAGGGATAAGGCTAAGATGTGGTTAAATTTGTTAGCACCTGGATCTACTAGAACTTGCGGAGAACTTTCACACAAATTTCTATCTAAATATTTCCCTCCATCCAAAACTGCAAAACTTAGAAATGACATAACATCATTTTGTCAGATTGATGGAGAGTCGATATATGAAGCTTGGGAGAGATTTAGGGTCCATTTGGGACAGCTTACAAGTGCGGGCGGCGCTTTCAAAACGCCTCTGTACTAGTTTGGTTCGCACGTTTCACCAGCTTATCTAAAACTGCGTTTGGGTTTTTACACTAAACGCAGGTCGCGGGTCGACCCCCGCGGGCCGCGTTTCAGGATAAGCAGCTTATCCTTAAACGCACAAGCTGCCCCAAACGGACCCTAAATCTCACCACAAAAACTCTAAACTATAAAAGAAAAATCACTAATGGACTCCAATATGGTAATGGAATGAAGATGGATTATGAAGAATGGCGAAAATGGAGCGTGGCAGAATGTCTTGGAGCAAAATGAAGTCACTTTCCTGATGAATTTCGGCCCCATATAAAGCCCAAGGTTGGTTTTCCAAGAGGTGCCTCCAAAATCTCTTCAAAAATCGTCCAAATACATCGAACCTTCTAGAAACGGGGGTTGAACTGCTTTTGGCGCAGTCCGCGCTAGTTTTGGAGTCGACGACGCTGAGTGAACCCATTGTGAAATTCATCCAACCAAGGAAATGCTAATTATAGAGCTTCTTATCCTTCAGGATTTAACAGTAACACTCAATTTGAGGAAAAAAAGTTGTCTATGGAAGAGATGATACTAAACATGGGTCAACAATTGTAGAATCAAGGAAATCAATTACAAATTCAAGGAAAATAGTTAAAAAATCAAGGAACTGCTATCAAGAAAATTGAAAACCAATTGGGGCATATTGCTACTACGCTTAGTAACCGAACATTGGGAATTTTTCCTAGTACCGCGGAACCAAATCCTAAAGATCAAGGAAAGGAATAGATAACATCAATACAACTACAAAGTGAAAAAGAATTAGAAATAAGAGAAAAGAAAGAAACGGAAACTGAAAAAGAGAAAGTGGATACAGAGAAAGAAAAGGATTCAGAATACCCAGATTTAAAATATCCACTTACACCAATGAAAATTACTGTGGAGAAACCTCCACCATCGTTTCCTCAAAGATTGAAGCAACACAAAAAGGATAAACAAATATCATTCATATTTAGTTAACTATTTTTCTGTGTACTGATTTCAATTGTATGCGTAAATTTGGACCTGAAAATCTTATACCCTACGATTCAAATTAGAACGCACTGTTAGGAGAATTAGAAAACTAAGAAAAAAACCTAGAAATCCTTACATAATGGAAAAAAATGTGAATAATCAAGGAATAGAAAATGAACATCAACCTAGACCTATACAAGATTATGCAAATCCTACAGCAGATGAAATTCACTTATCTATCCAAAATCCTGATGTAGCTGCTAATTCATTTGAGCTCAAACTTGTTATTATCCAAATGGTACAAAATAATAAATTCGTAGGTACACCAAATGAAGATCCTAATTTACACCTCGCTAGTTTTTTAGAACTTTGTGCTACCTTTAAATATGACAGAGTTTCGAACAATGTTGTTAGACTTAGACTTTTTCCTTTTTTTACTTAGGGATAAGGCTAAGATGTGGTTATATTTGTTAGCACCTTGATCTATTAGAACTTAGGGAGAACTTTCACAGAAATTTCTATCCAAATATTTCCCTCCATTCAAATCTACTAAACTTAGAAATGACATAACATCATTTTGTCAGATTGATGGAGAGTCGATATATGAAGCTTGGGAGAGATTTAAAGATCTTCTTAGGAAGTGCCCACATCATTCGTTACCAGATTGGTTGATAATTCAAACTTTTTACAATGGATTAGTGAGATCTCTTAGATCGATTATAGATGCTGCAGCTGGTGGTTCTTTAATGTCAAAACCTTTTAATGAGGCTTATTCGTTAATAGAAGAGATGGCTACCAACAATTTTAAATGACCCTCTGAAAGAAGATATACAAGGAATCAGTCTTTCGATCTGTATGCACAGAATTATGCTGGATGAATAATATAAACCTAGAGTTGATCCACAAACGAGATTAAACCCAATGATGAAATAAGTAGTCAAGAAGGAAATTTTGAAATGGTTGGACACTGTAATTATATATCCTATTTTGAACAGTGCTTGGGTAAGTCCAATTCATGTGTTCCTAAGAAAGGAGGGGTGACGGCTGAAGCACAAGAGAATAATGAATTAATACCTATCAGATAAGTTATTGGGTGGCTTATTTGCATTGATTATAGAAAATTAAACGCTGCCATTAGGAAAGATCACTTCCTTTTACCATTTTTAGACCAAATAGTGGATAGACTTACTGGGCACAAATATTTTTATTTTTTAGATGGATATACCAGCTATCATCAAATTCCTATTGCTCCTGAGGATCAAGAAATGACAATATTTACTAGTCTTTTTGGAACTTTTGCTTTTGGAAGAATGTCATTCGAATTATGTAATGCACCTGCAACATTCCAGAGATGTATGATGTTTATATTTAGTAAGTTAATTGATGATGGAATAGAAGTGTTTATGGATGACTTCTCTGTATTTGGAACATCATTTGACGTATGATTAAATTATCTTGAAAAAGTTTTGGAGTTATGTGAAAGAACTAATTTAGCTCTAAATTGAGAAAAATGTTAATTTATCGTTGCAGAAAGAATTGTGTTAGGGCATAAAATTTCAGAAAATGAAATGGAAGTAGACCCTATAAAAATTCAAGTTATATCTAAATTAACACCCCCTACTAATGTAATAGGGGTTAGAGGTTTTCTTGGACATGTTGGTTTTTACAGGCGTTATATTAAAGACTTTTAAAAAATTACTAAACCTGTATTCCAACTTTTATAAGAGGACAAGAAATTTGAATTTACTGAAAACTGTTTAAATGCCTTTGAGTTATTAAAATAAAAACTAATCACAGACCCTATTATAGTTTCACCTAACTGGGAGAAACCATTCAAACTGATGTGCAATGCTAGTGATTATTCTATTGGAGTTGTTCTTGGACAAATGTATGATAAGATTTTTAAAGTTATATACTACGCTAGTAAAACTCTTAACGATGCTCAAATTAACTACATTGTTACTGAAAATAAGTTACTGACTATAGTGTATGCTTTTGAAAAATTTAGATCTTATTTAATTGGGACTAAATATGATGTGCACACTGATCACTCTGCTATTAAATATCTGACGCAAAAGAAGGATGCCAAACTAAGGTTTGATGTCAAACCACAGTTGATTAGATGGATACTTTTGATGCAAGAATTTGATCTGGTGGTTATTGATAGAAAGGGAACTGATAATCAAATTGCTGATCATTTATCAAGATTAGAATATCTTGAATTATTGACACCGACAGTGAAATTACAGATAGTTTCCTTGATGAACAACTCTATAATATTAATGAGTAGAAAATACCATGGTATGTTGATATTGTTAATTATATTGTAAGTGATATTTTTCCACCTATGCTAACATTGCAACAACAAAGAAAATTCATTCATGATGAGCCTAATTTATATAAACAATGTAAAGATCTTATTATCAGAATATGTGTACCTTATGAAGAAATTAAACTAATCATTCAGAAATGTCATGATTCTCAATTTAGAGGACATTTTGGGATTGATAAAACTGCTTATAAAATTTTACAAGCTGGATTCTATTGGCTTACTCTCTTTAGAGATGTTTACAGATACATAAAAACTTGTGATCGATGTCAACAAATAAGCAATATATCTAGAGGAAATGAAATGCCTCTAAATTTAATGTTAGAAGTTGAGATCTTTGATGTTTTGGGATTAGATTTTATGGGACCATTTATTCCTTCATCTAGGAATTTATGCATATTAATTGCGGTAGACTATATTTTAAAGTGGATTGAAGCACAAGCTTTACCTCCTTGC
>NW_018250621.1:7117-22185 GCF_001263595.1 Phalaenopsis equestris | reverse complement strand
AGAAAAGTTTAATATTATTCATAGAATCTCTACTTCCTATCCCCCTCAAACTAGTGGGTTAGCTGAAGTTTATAATATAGAAATTAAACGAATACTTTAGAAGACTGTAAACCCTAGTAGAGTAGATTTGTCTCCTAGACTAGATACTGCTTTATGGGCTTACAAGACTGCTTACAAAACTTCTATTGGAATGACTAATTGGAATGACTCCTTACAGACTAATTTTTGGAAAGACTTGTCACTTACCAGTAGAATTGGAGCACAAAGTATATTGGGCGATTAAAGAATTAAATAATAATTTTTAAGATGCTGGTGAGAAGAGATTGTTACAAATGAATGAATTGGAAGAATTAAGAAATGAATCTTATGATAATAAAAATATTTATAAGGAGAAACTAAAGTTATGGCATGATCAGAAGATTAACCAGCAGAACTTTGAACAAGGACAAGAAGTCTTGCCTTACAATACAAGCCTGAAGTTATTCCTTAGGAAATTGAAGTCTCGTTGGTTAGGACCCATTACTGTGACTCAAGTTTATACTTACGGAGCTATTGAAATTGAAGATCAAAAGACTGGGAATATATTTAAAATAAATGGACACAGATTAAAGCAATATTTTGTGGGTAAAAGACCAAATTTTATAGAGGTTTTAATGATCAGTCAACCTGAGTAATAGCTAATAAGTCGGGCTGGCGACGTTAAACATAGCGCTTTATGGGAGGCAACCCATAGTTATCTTTATTTTTATTGCAATTATAGTGTTTTTATTTGAAATCATCATTAGTTTATGGTAGTATTGAACTTTACTGCTCATATTTACCCTTAAATCATCATAAAAATTGGATCTATAGAAAAAATTAGAACGCATTCAGACAAGAGCAAAACTATGAAATTTTTGCCTTGGGCGCCGACGGCGGGTTCGACGCCACTGACGGCGGGTTATTCCCAAGAGTCCAGGCAATTAATTCTAAAGGCTTACCGACAGCACCATCGACGCCGCCAACGGCGAGAACGTTGGGATGACGGTTTCTGGAGTTTGAAATGACGATTTTTGGCTGTTTTAGGCAGGAGTTGCTCCATATAAACTTCCAAATTTGGTTCTTAAGTTCGTATTACCCCAAAAACAAATTGAAACTCCACCAAATTCATCCCTATGGTGTCCAATTCCACTGAAAACCATAGATTTTGAGTGTTTAAATGAAGAAAGTTCATTAGTTTTGAGGCGGAGCGAATCATCAACAAAGTGCTGACAAAGAAGAGATTAATTAAATAAAGAGAATTCATGAATTGAGGATTGAACAATCCTTTGACAGCAATTGAAAAGATGATTGTGCGACGGCGATGTGAAGTGCTCTACCTACACTCCAGCCGCCGTAGTCGTTTTTGTGGTGAAGGAGTCTTATGCTAATTTGCATGGAATCAACCAAAGAGTCATCTATGTGCGAGGTAGATGGATAAATTTTACTCCTACATGGATTAATGAGTAATATATGATCGAGAATGTTCTTGTCTGCCATTATTCCAACTTTGTCCCGACAGGAAACCTAATGAATGAGATCTACCAATCTTTGCCGGACGAGACTGAAGACTGAGAAATGAGAGAAAACGGGTATGTTAGTTTTTCCGCGACACTTCTAAACTCCATTTCTAAACACTGGCACTTCTTCATTTCTGCAAAACAATTACCGATGATGAGGATCGGTAAAGTTACTAAGGAAAGTGTTATTCTGAATTACTGCATCTAAAAGGGACTGCCGATCGATATTGGATCGATAATTGTGAAGTCTATTTTGGGCCAGATCGTTCATGAATCAACTTTTGGGCTTGGACATCCTTCAACAATTTTCTTACTTTGTAGTCAGTTTCAAGTATCTTATGAGAATTGGGAAAAAGTACTTCTACCTTGGAAGCCTTTGGACCCAACTGAGAAGTTCCCAGCCAATGAAAATGAGAATGATATGACTATTATTGTTGATCAATCATCTCAGAATTTACTTCCTATTCAGCATTTAGTTCCGGACAAGATACTAGTGATCTTGCGCAGAATCAAGAAACTTGAGAAAGAGGTGCAAAATGTTATGAATGCAATTAACAATATCTCTAATTTAATATCTCTAATTTTTTGAGGATGAAAGAGCATTTTGATCACTCTGGATATATCGAAGGAAGTTTGATACAATTGATGAAGAAGATTGGATTGATAGAAGAGGACTCTACTAAAGAATTCCCATACCAACACTTCTATAACCACTTTGTTCATGTTCAATTAATGAGTGATATTAGAGGAGAAACAAGCACAAAATCAGAAGATTAGTAGATTTACTTTTCCACCTGTATGTCTAAGTCTGTGATTTGATTTAAACTTATGTGCTTGCTTTCTAAATTTGCTTTTAGATATCAATATAGTTGAGATTGAGCATAAGATGTTTATTTTCAGTGTTTAGAGTGTTGTGGCTTGGATTGCGACGCTGAATTGATGTATTGAGGTTAAGAAAATATCAAACTTATGTGTGTCATGTAACGTCTACTGTAACTCTTAGAATTTATATATAATTGTAAGGTTTTGGGTTGTGAATGTTTATTTGGGTTAGTACATCATTTAATCACTTAAAATTTATGTCTAGAGTGAATGAACAGATGTCGTCGAGGCTTGAAATTGATCAAAATCACAAAAATCTGGAAATTGAATCAATTTTGAAAATCTCACCGATGGCAGATTTTTCCTGATACTTAGGTTATTTAATTCAATAGATCTCGCTGACGGCGATGAAGACCCCGCCGACGGCTCGATCCCGAAAAGAACACTTTTAACCATGATTTTGACCAGTCAACCGCCACTATTCATCATCCCCTTCCTCTTAAAAAACAAAAATTTCGATCTAGTGCATGAAGATCTTAGATTTGTGTTGATTTCGAAGAATTTAGACACCGAATTTTATCATCTCTCGGTAAGAGCTTCACTCCAACCTAAGAATATTTGATTTTCACCTTGAATTTCTTCCACATTGAGAAGATCCAAAAAAATGGAGAATGTGGAGAAAATATTTGGAAGAAATTCATGGAATTTAGATTTGAACTCTTAGAGTCACTTATGGAAGCCATTATTTGAGTATTTAAAGTGTATTTTGTAATTTTTTATAATTTTGATTAGATTAACAAGGCTACGCGACAAAAGAGGAGACTTGAGTTTGACGAGTCTTGTTTTGTCAATGTGAAGGCTCAGTAGAGATTTACTTCAGTATTTGAAGGGAAGAAATGTATACAAGATTGTGTTTTTGAGAGTCCGTAATGAGAAGTTGAATGAGTTATTATCAAACGGAGGTGGGTAAACTTCTGTTATACCACCAATAAGGCTGCTGTGAATATTGTGAAAGAATGTTATGCCAATGCATTCTATTCTGAGGATGAAACTGTTCGAGTAATGGGTTTTTCTGTTGAGTTTAGTGCCGCCCGCATTAAAACATTTTATGAAGTCCCATCTCCTACAGCTGCAATTATGAAACCTTCAGTACAATGGAAGGCCCGTTGAATGATGTCATTAACTTTCTCACGGACATGGAAGATAAAGCAATGAGAAAGGGTAAATTTTTTTGCTTCCATGTTGAACGCCACATCTAAAACGTGACATTATTTTATTTCCTCTACTCTGTTACCTACCTATCACCATAGTGTGGTAATAAGAGAAAGAGCTATTTTGAATTTCTGTATTCAGAATAATCAAACTATAAATGTGGGGAGAATTATTTATAAGAATATATTTACCATAGCAAAGAGTGAGTTTGGGACACCCCAGCCTCATTTATGCACTTTGCCAACTTTCTGGAGTTGAAGCCGGAGATGATCAAGAATGGGTTTACCCTATGAAACCCATTAGTAAAGCTAACTTGAATACATATGAATCCCATAAAAAATTAAGATCTGAGAGCAGGAGTCAAGAGCCTTCTACTAGTAGAGATATCCCCTCTACTAGTTATGACCTTCCTTCATCTAGCTCCCCTATCCTGAATGATTTAATGAATGAGTTAACCTTGCAGCGGAAGAGTATTGAGCAAATAAATGAAAGAATTGAGGGATTAGAATTTAGAAATGATTATGATTATTAGTACTTACAGAGGCATTCTGACTTTGAGATAGCTTACTAGGAAGCTCAAACCCGACACTACAGAGGTGAGACTGATGTTAAATTTCCTGAATTCCCTCCGTTATACTCAGTATCAGCCCAATCCACATACTGACTAGGGAGACGAGGATATAGTATCAGATTTTGATATATCATAGTAATTGATGTACTTTTATTTTTGAAATTTTGTAATAGAGATAGATGTTTGTGTGTTTGTACTTTCATTTTTATTTTTATGTTGCAATTGGATAATTTTTTAATTATTATTATAAATGTTTAGTGTGGTAGTTCAAATTTTCATGTGTAGTTATAATAGATGTTGATTAGTACTTTATAAAATTATAATGTGATGTGTTTTTTATTTGCATTTTAATATATTGGTAATTATTTTTTTTTTAGTATTGTGAGTGTGTTAGCGAAATATTATGTTTGTATAATATTTTGTTTTCTACTTATTTTAAAATTTCATTACCCAACAAATTATCGGGCAAAGAATTGGAGATTTTAGAGTGACAGACTAAAATCCACAATTCGGTCCTATCGTTTGGGTACTGAAGTGTAGATATTAGCCCTCAGGCGAGGGAAACATGGGAGCTCCGAAGTGAGAGCTAATATCCTCCTAGCGTAGCCGCAGATTCAGTAAACAGGCATAGGATTAGTCAATGTTCTTTATGCCTGGACCAAAGGGTAAAGAATATTTATGCTCTTATTTGGCACAATACAATTTGAACTAATTCACTTTATCCATTCACATTAATTTCTTGATAAGGAGAAGGATGTTTTCTTATATATTGAACTTCACATTAGAAACATTATTAGTAGAATTAGTTAATTAAGAGTTTCTCAAAATTAAATATTTATTTCAATTTCCTATTAGTGATAAATAAAAAATTTGAATTGTATTGTTGTAATTTATGTATTGATTTTCTAAATCCTAGTTCGTAGCCTCTAGTATTACTCCCTGTTGGATCGATATCCATGACTCCATTAGAGCCCTTTATTACTTGAGCGATACGTATACTTTCCTTGATAAGTGTGACTTTGCAATTATTGAATATTTTATACAAAATTTATCAAATCTATAACCGTTTTCAAGTTTTTGGCGCCGTTGCCTGGGACTTAAATCTTCTTGCAACAGTATCGAATTCTTATATTTTTAAGCATATATAAAGTCACTGTCAAGTTTTTGGCGCTCTTGCTAGGGACTTAAATCTTCTAGCAAAAATACCAAATTCTTGTATTTGTAAGCATATATAAACTCGATGTCACATGTAATTGAAAAATAAAGTAAAATCATCACAGTATATTCTCACGTACTCTATTCTATATTCCTTACATGCATACTAATTCATTAGAGGAAGAGTAAAGAAAACTACTCACTACACATGGAGAAACAATATGAACTTTTCATTGAACAATACTTTGAAAACATAAAAAAAAAGTAATAAAATCAAATCAAAATATAATGGAAATACTTCTCTATGATAAAAAAAAAACTCTCCTTGTATAGTAAAAGCAATCTCTTTATAATCCTCTCCAAGAACAAAGTGAATAGAAAAGAAGAAATCCCTCACTCTCTCTCTTTCTCTCTCACCATGCCTCCCTGCATGGGGCTCACACCCAAGCCTCCTTTTTATTCTTCTAGAATTCTTCTCTTCTTCTAATTAATTCAAGAGTCTAAGATATGTTTTAAAAATATTCCCAAGTCGTTTCTATAATTTCCCAAGAGATGCTTAAGTGTCCACTTGGCTCTGGTGTGCCCTGATTTGAGCTAATTTTCTTCGGTTTACATCGTTTTGGTCCATTTTTGTTCCTTTTTCTCCAATCACTCCAAATTCTTCAATTTGATGAACCTACAACCAAAAACACAAGAAAAAATACCTTTAAATTGCAATATCATTATAAAATTAAGCATGAAAAACAATACATATTTAGGCGTATCAGGTCCCTACAAATTTTATCATTTTTTTGGTTCTTAGTGGTTGTTTATGTTTGTTGGATGACTTCATCCAAAAAATTATAATAATTTTAGGTGTCCTTTGAAATGTTCAACCATCATTCAAAATTATTCGGGGAATGACTCTAAACAACTTTAGGAGTTTCTAGATCATTGCTAGTTCAACTAAATTTTTCTTATCATCAAATTAATCATGTTTGGTTTTAGTTATTGTGTTTTAACTTGTGCTCAACTGACCTCAATGTTTTAATCATCCCATGAATGAGGTAACTAGTTATTCGTTTGATGTTTAGTTTGGGAATTTTGTGGGTAGGCACCCTTGAGGGTAAATTAGGTTATTAAGAAATTCATACCCTTTCTCTTAGAATTGAACTTGTAGTATTTTAAAGATACGATTAATTTTATTTTATTATATAAACCTCATTAAATGATTTTGTATCAATCCTAGTTCACTACCAAGCTCTAAAGTGATTTAAGGGTAAACTTATAATTTTTAAAAGTGGTCTTAATATAATATGTTGAATTCTAATTAACGAGATTGTAATATCACTTAACCAATGATTTGGGGCATTAAATTAGTGAATTATTAGCTTCATACTTTATGCCCCTCACATTTAAATCATTCAAATTTTGTTTATCTTCTAAACTGCAATAATGTGAATAATTACAATTTTACCTTTTTGCAAAAGATAGAGTTGATTGGTTTCTACACTTTAAACTTTTTGTGTTTCAGTCATTTAGGATGGTTAATAATCATAAATACTACCCTCTTACCCTCTGGTTTGACCTAAATCTTAACTAAGGTATGGAATCTCAAAATTATTATTTTTTCCACAAGGCTTTCTACTTCATAATTCTTTCAATTTTAATCAAATAATTTTTTAACTTTGTTATTACCCCAGTCAAGGTTTAATTGAAACAATAGAGGAAGATATGTATTTTTCTATTTTTTTAGTTTTTGAATAATTATTTTAGCTCAAAAAATAGGAATTTTCAAAAATAATTACTTTAACTAAATAAACTAAACTTTTTGTCCTTATGGAAAATGTTGGATGTTCATATAGGTCAAAGAACTTCTTGGAAGGATTTTTGTTAGTTTTTGAATTATATTTTACTTTTTATAATTTATAATTGATTTTAATGGGTAAATGAATAGAAAATATAATTTTTTATTTCAAAATTCTATTTTATATTTTTTATGAGTCCATCTAACTTCAAGGAACTCAGAGAAATTTCTTTTGCATTTTTGTGATTTTTATTTGTGTTTTATATTTATTTTATTCACAAATATTGGAAAATACATTTTAAATACTAAAAGTAAATTTTTATACTTTTAAAATTTTCAAACACATTTTTGAGTTGTTCTTTATAGTTGAGATGATATTCAAGACAGTTTGAAATATTTTCATATTTTTGTGATTTTTTGATATTCTTAATTATTTAAAAATTAGGAAAATTACTAAAAATTAAATTTTCATTTTAACTCTAATTTTATTTTATTTAGGTTCCTCTGGTCAAAAGGAACATTCCAAACCCATTTTTTTTTTCTAATTTGTAGTTTAATTTTTATGATTTTTTCTAATTAAAAGAATGATAATAATCCTAAAATATTAGTGCTTTTGGTAATAGGAATGTTCTCTAATCTTGAAAAAATTAGAGAAGAATCCCTCATTAGGTATATTCCTCAAAGTTTCATTTAATTTAGATTATTAATTAATTAATTACAATTTAATTACTGTTTGGAGTATTTAATTAATTTAAAATAAAATATTTAATTAAATTTTTTTAATTTTTTGGTTTAATAAATTATCCTTTGTCCACTAAGCATAGAGATATTTTTTTTTTATTTTTTATAATTTTTCTACATCAATAAGTGAATTTTTGAAGTTTTTGAATTAAGTTAAATAGAAAATACTGTAAGTTCTTACTTATCCACATCGATGCGTGGTCATACCTTGGACCTGTCGAAAGACCAGAAGTCGTCAGCCGATTCGCTGCGCCTTAGACCTCAGCTGCCACGTGGCCCGTGATTTTCGTTCCTTATTATTGTTCGATGCGATCAGATCCATCCATTCGATACACACAAAAATAAATGACATTCGTTCATCGTCTCAAACATGCCCTAAACTGAAAACCTTCCAACTTCTAACCCTAAGATCTTGGTGAATACTCAACTAAATTAAGTGAGATTTGTTCCTATGCCTTCATCTAAGCAAGACAAACACATCTATACGACTATTAAGCTTGGAATGTAAATTTTTTTCACAAAGGTCCAAACCAATGCTAAAATTAAGGATTTTGATCTATACCTTTTCTCAAGAGGTGAGGCCTCATTTTGAGTATTTTCTTGAGCTTCGCCTTGGTCCCATAAACCTCTTCAAAGTGTTGGTTAGACCTGCAGTTGAGCCTATGTCTTATTTTGATTGCAGTGTGACTTGGGCTTGGTCTAGGTCTCGGTCTAGGTTGTAGAGCTCGGGAGGGAGGACTTTTGATTGGGAACTTCTCCTTAGGCTGTGGTGAAGCTCAGAAGAAAGTCAATTTTATGTTTGGTGAAGGTCTATTGTATGGTTGTGAAATTTCTTGGATTTTTAGCTCAAAATTTGGGCCGGACAATATGGATGAATGGCAAAACATGAATGGAATGTGCTTGGGAATGATGGAATTAAGGTTTGGAAAGATTTTTATAGAGTTTTTGCAAGGTTTTTGTACTTCTTCCCATTAGGTTGTGAGGTGGGGTGTATAGAGGAGGAAGGGGGCTTCAATTAGGCAAGCTGAGGTGTTCAAAAGGTTGCTTACATGGAGTACCGACTTGGGCATAAATACAAAAAGAAAGATCCACATTAAATAGGTTTAAGTTTTGGTTTGAGTCATGTTGGTTCCCCTTGCACTTGGATTTTTTAGCAGCCAAGATGGCTTGCCGGCTACGGAGAGGTCAACATTTGGCTGCGAAAAGTCAGTGGTTGGCAAATGTTAAGCCAATTGAGTTTCTGCATAGATTAAGGTGATTGAAAGGGAGAGCAGTTTGGGTCAACTTCGGTTTAGGTTGGGTCAAGGCTCACCAAAGTGGATTGGGTCACTTACAAAGTGGTCAAGGCTGATGAGAAAGTCAGCTTGATCAATGGGGTGAAGTCCCAATCAAGAATATTTAAATTAAATTTGGGTTTAGGTGAAGCATGGGAAGGGTTAATCACATTGTGAGAGACCATTAAAGGGTCTCTTACTTTTTATACATTAAGCATGGTGACATGGCAATGGCTCATATGGCTTGTATGTGGTTTCAAGACTTGCCTTTTGCTTAGCTAAATTGCATGGAAAAGGATTTTGAAAATTTTTAGCATTTTTTAGTTGGGTTTGTCATGAGGTTTGTCATGCGGCAAATAATGAAAGCTTTTAATTATACATACGATGGTGTAATGTTTAAATCGATTAAATGGATGATGAAGATTATGTGTTGGATAGGCTTGTCATGTGGGCTCAATTTTGGGCTTTTAAAATGAAGGGCTTTTAAGATGAAGGATGTTGACCTCACTTTTGGTTGAAGTTTAGTGTGTCCCTTAGAAGCCTAGGATCTAGTCGTAGGACTTTCCTATAGATTATTTCTAAAGGAATAGTACCATTAAAAATTCTAAAAATCTTCTTTGCTCATCTTAAAGTTCCACATGTTGGTCTAACCTCTAACACTTTGTAGGCGGAACCAATATGAGGGAGCTCAAGGAGAGTCCCCCTGGGATTGTTTGGTCATAGGGTTAGCCCTAGGTAGTATGGCTTTGGTCAGTCTTACACACAAACTTGAACCCCTTAATCTCACTCACAACGTCAATATTAACTTACTCATGCTTGGCTTGGTTTTCCCCCTTTCTTTTGAAAACTCATGTGGATGGTCCCCCAAACCTTTGGCTTTAGGCTAGGGTTTGGATAAGACCAACACATGAAGGATCCAAAATGGGATTTCTTTGGTCTCACCACATCATTAGGGTAAATGTTTATGATTAACAATCCAATTGAGCCCATTTTACCCAAGCACCCAATTTTGCCATTTGACCTTAAGTTTTCCCAAAATTACCAAATTGCCCCAAAAATTACCCAAATCCTCTTTTTTTTTTCAAAACTCATCCCAAACCATCCCAAACCTCTTATATTGTCCAAAACATCCCAAAACACCAAAAATTCTCGAAAAAATCCCAACATATCCCTAACTTTACCAAAATTTCCAAAATCCCATTGGTGGCCTATATTTTCCCAAAACCTCCCAAATCATTCCAAACACTTTCAAACCCAATCTTCACCACTCATGAAGTCCAATTTAACCAATTTTGACCAAAATCCAAATTTTTCTTTTTAAGGCCCAATTACCCCAAATCAACCCCAATTTCCACCAAATTGATTTCAAATTTCCCCAATTTCAAATCTAAACCAAAATTTTTCATATCAAAACCCAGTTGAAACTAATTGGTAGCCCAACTGAACCTAATTACAAGAACAAATTCCAAGACCAATTCAAATGCCCCAAATTGACCCTATAGCCAAAATTCCATCAAATTGAACCATCTGACCTACCAAATTTCCCCACTTTTAGATTCTAAACTCTTTTTAACATTTCCCCATACCAAATTGGACTCTTAATTGGCCTTATCTTATCCTTGAACCTACTCCAAACTAAATCCAAATAAAAACCCCCAACTTATCCTCAAAATCCATATTCCACCAAATTGAACCTCACAACCCCTCAATTTTCCACCAATTGATACCCAAATGCCTCATGACAATTACCTAAATCAAATTGACCATTAAATTGGGCTAGAACCAAGCTCTATCCAAGCCCAAACCCAAGTCCAAGCCAAATGCCCATGTTTAAACCCAAACCTTAAACCAACTACCAATTCAATCCTAAGAATCACCCTAAATGCTCTTAGCAAGCCCTAGAAGAGCGATGGACTAAGAGCCCAATGATTTTTAGGATTCCCTCCCATTTTTTGGTCAAATGATCTAAGCCCCCATCCTAATCACCATTAAACCTCCTTCTTGGTTCCCCGAGCCAGCTAGCCACCTTTTCTTGCCTCGCTAACCTTTCTAGTGGCTGAAAAACCAAAAATCGAGAAGTCTTACCAATGGACCAAACATAATTTGCACTCATCTAATGTGTCTCTCTCCTTTTGGTGAATTGTGTCATTCAGCTCTGCACATATGCACCATTATCCAACCCTTGGATTGCCATGATGACCACCCTTTCCCCCTCTATTAAAACTCCCCTCTACATAGCCATGAAGAGATTGTTGTCATTTCCTTGGGTAGAGGCCTATAAGTTTCTCACAAAGCATCCTTGAGTCTTCCTAAGATTAATTCAACTGTTTTCCCTCATTGTATCCCACAACCAAAGCTCAATTTTGAGTTCAAAATCCAAGGCTTTTTTTGGCCACTCTATTGAACACTATCTAAGCTCAAATTAAACCACCTAAAAGCTTCCTCAAACCAAACAAAGAGATGCCACGTCAAAACCCTCCTTTGTTGAGCTCTTTAACCTACTTCTAGACCAAAGCCGCATCACCCCTTGATAGAAATCTTTCCTAGGCTTAGCCTCAACTTAAATTGGTGCTTGGAGGAGCTTCTTGGAGACACAACAAACGTCTACAACCAAATCCAATCTAGGCCTCTCCTCTTAGGGTAAGGTATAGATCACAAAGCCTACAATTGTGCTCAGTTTCATTAATTATGAAGATAATGTTAATTTCAAATGTATGTGCTTGTCTCGACTAGATGAAACCATAGGATCAAATTGTGCGTGATCTGGTTGTGTATCAAGTGAGATCGATGCATTTTAGGGTTGATTATTCTCGGTTTAGAACAGATGAGGATGATTAAAGGATGTTGTCCATTTGCGCTTGTATCGATCCAACCACAGAGGAGGAGTCGAACGATGAGATGATTTAAAAAGTGTTGCCCAGGTGGCAGCTGACGCGGATAGCAGCGTTGAGTGGGAGAACGCCACGCAGTCTTTCGGATCTACTGAGGATCCAGTCAGCGCCACGTGGATAAGTAGAAAATTTAGGGTATTTTTGATTTCATTAAATTCAAAAACTTTAAAAATTCATAACTTGTTGTAGAAAAATCATAAAAATAAAATAATAATAACATCTTGCTCAGTGAATTGTGGAGAATATTATGGAATAAAAATAAAAATTATTTGACATATCTCTTATTTTTAATTAATTAAATACACTCTAAACTACTATAATTTTAATCAAGTAAATATTAGTCACCATGGCTTGAAACTTTAGTGGTTGATTCCTCTTTATAGTGAGGATGTCTCCTGATCTTTCCAAGGTTAGAGGACATCTCTTGCTCTAAAACCTTAATTTTCAAGTTTATTAGCCCTTTTTTTTTTGAACTAACTATAAAAATTTATATATTAATTAGAAAAAAATGAGGTTTGTTTTAGTAGGTGTTGACCTCATTTTTTATTGAGGTCTAGTTTCCTCCATAATAGCATAGGTTCTAGCCATAGGAGTTTCCTGTTGACAATTTCTAGAGGACTAGTAAAGAAACCCTCACCATTAAAAACTCTAAACTCTTCTTTACTCAACCTGAAGTTCCACTTGGTTTTAACCTCTAATATTTAATAGGTGGGGCCAGTATGAGGGAGCTCAAGGGGAGTCCCCAAAGGACTATTTGGCATTATGGTGGACCTTGGGTGGTGTGGTCTTAGTTACTCTTCCACGCACACACACTTACACTTCACACTTTCACTGACAACCTTAAACCCAAAGATGCTCAACAATGATCCCTTAACCTTTTGGGAGACTCATGTAGATGGCCCCCTAGGCTAATAGCCTTAGGCTAGGGTTTAACTGAGACCAGTACATGGAGGACCCAACGTAAGTGATTCTATTGGTCCACAGCTCGGTGGTTGTTTGGTTGGCAACCCCAATCCTTCTAAAATAACCAATTTAGCCTTTTGCCCCAAAAAAATACCAAATTACCAAACTACCTTTGAAACCCAAAAATTGACTAAACTCTCAAAATTACCCAAAATACCCAATTTTTTTCCATAAATCAATTCAAACCATTTGAACATCCAATTTACCTGAACACCACAAAAATTTCAAAATTACCAAAATACCCATGATTTTGCCATAATTATAAAAATACCACTGGTGAGCAAAATTGTCCCAAAACCTTCAAAATCATTTTAAATACCTAAAAAACCAATTTGGACTACTCCATCGAGCTCAATTTGACCAATTTTACCGATTTGACCAAAAGCCTCAATTTTTCCTTAAAGGCCCAACTTCCCAAATCCACCCCAAATGCCCACTAATTTGATCCAAATCTTTCCCAATTTCAATCCTAAACTCAAATTCATCTTGCCTAAAGGTTTTTGAAACCAAATCCAATCCCAATTGAATCCAATTTCAATCTACATCCAAAATCTCAAATTTCACCCTAAGCCAAATTTTCTCCAGGTGGAACCCCCAAACCTATCCAATTACCCCAATTTTGAATCTTAAGCTTTTAACAACACTTTCCTACATCAAATTGAACCTTCAATTGGCCTTATTCAAGCCTCAGCTTCAATCAAATTCAACTTTGACAAAAATCCCCAATTTTGCACCAAATTAGCCATGTTCCGAAAATCCATCAAAATGATTGTCATAACCCCAAAATTCCTACTTAATTGATATTGAAAACTCTTCATGAAATCCTTTGGGCCAATTGGAACAATCAATTTGGTCTGATGAAAGGTTAGTCCAATCCAAACTTAAGGCTAGCCCAAATGCACCCTAATTGACCATGAGCAAAAATCAATCAAATTCAGCTCCCAAATCAACTCAAAATCACTCAAATATTTTTCTAAACTCTCTACATAATTTTAACCAATCAATTGAGCTCAATTTCTTGACTAGCTCTACACAAATCCCACTTCAAGCCAAAATGCCTAAAATTGAACCCATGCTCTATAGTTGACCAAACTAAATCAAATTAATCAAACTGAAGCCACCACAACCACCCTTTGGAACCTAGTGACCAAGTTAGACCCACCTAATCTACCCTACATGATCCTTGGACCAATGGTACCTTGATTTAAGGGATCTCCTCCCATATTTGACTAAACCCAAAGATATTTGCCATCAAGCTTTAACCATTCAGAGTTAATCATCATTAACCCTCCCACAGGCTAACCTGGCCAACTGACTACCTTCTCTGCCCTGGTTGGCTGGCCAAGTGACCAGAAAACCACAAAACCGAGAGCGCCCTCTCACCTAAACGCACTCAAATTCATCCATCAAAGCTGGGCCATTCAAATTGGTCTTTAACATTCTTTAGCCCTCCACATAAGCTACTAATCGCACTCAAACTCACCTAAACACACTCAAACTCACCTAAACGCACTCAAACTCACCTAAACGCACCCAAATTTAAGCCCAGCCAGCAGCTCCTCTATTCAAACCATACCTCCCATAGCCAAAATGAAAGACAATCCAATTCCTTAGGAAAACTCCGTCAAATTATTTTCAGAGCTCATCTAAGACCTCCTAAGCCCATTCCAACCATCTCTAGCCATTTCCATCACTTCCTAAGCTCAATTTTTGAGCTCAAAACCAAGGCAAATTTTGGCCATCCTCCAGAATCCCTCAAGCTCCAAATTCAACTACACTTGAGCTTTCCCAAAACAAGAGAGGAAGTTCCACACTAAAATTTCCCTCAATTGGGCACCCTAACCTAGCTTTTGATCAAGGCTACATGCAGATTTCATTGAACATATACTTGGAGCATACACCAGAGGAAACTGACACATCTAGGAGGTTCGTGGGACTCCATGATCCGCCTAAAATTTAGCTACATTTTCATATATATATATATATATATATATTGGAAAAGGAGCATTATTCGGCTCCTTGCATGTTGATCCTAAAGAAAACAAATATAAGATTTGGAGAGGGTCCCCTATCTAAAAAAACCAAAATGAAAATATAACTCACTCATAAGGGTGG
>NW_018250621.1:0-6887 GCF_001263595.1 Phalaenopsis equestris | reverse complement strand
ATATATATATATATATTGCTTAATTTTAATGATTTTAAATAATATTACACTTTAAAGGATGATATTTTGCATATTTTTGGTTTCAGGTACAAGAAATGAACTTTTGGAGAACATGAAGAAAAAATAATGCAATTTGGAGTAAAAACGAGCAAGGAAAGAATTCTGACGTGACACATTTTGTTATAGGTTTCTATGCTTAATCTACTTTACATTTTTCAAATATTTTTGAATGAAATTATACTTTAAAGAGAAGATTTTTTGGTGCTTATTTTGTAGGTATATCTGTTAGGAGCAAAACTTAACTGATATGGGGCAAAACAAACCTGAAACAGAGACAAACGGAGAAAATGTGTGGAGCTGCTACAGAGTGACAAATGATATGACAAACCAACGCATGATGTGCAAAAATCTAGAGAACTGGTGTATGATTCACCAAAAACAACTTTTTGCGGATTAAGACAGTTTAGGAAAAATTTTAGGTGAATCAGAATTTTGGGTGAATTTTCAAAGGGAATTCTAAACACCCCTTGGAGTGATTCAATGCATCTAGACACTTTGGAAGGTTCTTTTATGAAGGGATTTGTCTCTTGGATCAATGGACGTATCTTTTTTATTCAGAAAAGTTGACCTATGGATAATATTTTTGAGAGAATTTTGAAATTTTTTTGGAGGGAGGTAGCATTTTATAAAAGAGAGGGAAGTCTAAGGCATGAAGAGTAGTTTTTGGGAGGCATGAGTGTGTGTGTGTGTGTGTGTGGCATGATAGAGATAGTTAAGAGACTGTAGATTTTCTTCAGGGGTTGTTAGAGGAGAGGGAAGGTGTTAGATTTCTTCTTCATTAAACTTCTAAGAGAGAATTGAGGAAGCTTGTGAAGAGAAAAAGTCTTGAAGAAAACTTTTAGGAATTTTTTTAGGAAGAATTGTGAGATAAGTTGTTTCTTTTATTTCTTTTGTATTGCAAGCATGTATTTATATATAAAATCCATGTTTTGTTGTATCCTTATAATGAATTTTGTGTAGTCTATTTATCCTTTTCCCTACTTTGAGATATGATTTTGTGAAGAATTGATTTTTATATACGGTTTTAAATGTCAATAATTTGTGATGATTTAAACACCGATCTACATTTACTTTTCAATTTGGCCAATTGAAATATTAAAATCTATTGAAAAACATATGTTCTGAAAAGGCTAAGATTTCTACAACATGGGAGAATCACATTTCATATCATGGGAGAGTATTTCATCCATGGAGTTGGGTGCAAATAAATAGAGAAATATACTTTATTAGATGCAAAATTAGAGATTTTAAGGTGACAGATTAAAATCCCCAATTTGGTCCAATTGATTGGAAATTGATGCGAGATTGTTAGCTCTGATATGACGGAGTAGGGAGCTCTGGAGTGGCAGCCAGTATCCTCCCAACCAATCCACGAAATTAGGGACCAAACTCTGGATTAGTCACGTTCTTTATGCAATCGAAAGAGGGTAAAGAATAGGATTGCTCCCATTTGGCATAAAAGAATTTTTATATATATTTTCATTTTTATTTTTAAATAATTTTAATTTCCTCAAAATCCATATACTCATTGTAAATGGGAAGGAGGCTTTCCTAAATTTGAACTCTTCATCACAAAACTTTATTTATTCTTAGTAAATTTAACCTTAAAGTTTAGAAATTAGTTTAGTAAACTTAGTTCTTTTATTTACATTTCTGTTAGACTTCATTAAATCGATTTTAACTTGTCTTTCTCACTTTAAATTTTATAGTTTGAATAATGTGATTTATATTATGATCATAATAATTTCCATCTTTCTCACTAAGGCTTAATAGTAGTAGACTAGAATTATCCAAAGGGATTTCTTACTATGATTCACTTTGCGATCACCACTGGGGTTTTTAAAAGAAAGCTTTATATTACTTCAAGCGATACATGCACTTGCTTAGAATGACTAGTGTGTGAACTATTTTATATATTTTATATAACATTTCTATTTTACAAATTAAATACTTACTGTAAATTTGGTCAAGATTTTGGCCATATTTTTTAGAACAAAATTACTGTGAAATTTTGGGATGTGTCGAGTTTTTGAAATTGTTACCAGGGATTTAAATTAACATAAAACATGCAGAAATAATACATTCTATGGGCGCATCAAGTTTTTGGCGCCATTGCCGGTGAAGCTTCAATAAGAGCTTTAGGAGAATTTTAGTTAAACCTGTAAAACTTAAATTTGGAATTTATAATATTTTTATACAATGTGTTTAATTATTATGTGTTTATTTTAAATGAAAATCCAAAATACAAAAAATATTTTTTATTTATATCCTATTAGTTAAGTCTTTAAATTTGTATGCGTAGTTCAGGAGCTGCAGACCTTGGATTTTATAAGTTAGATTTAGAGAGACCTTTTGAGAGAGATTTGAAAAGACTCCTTTAATTTAAATGTAGCAATGGAAAATCAAAGATATAATGAATATTCAAATTTTGATTATAATGCTAGTAGCTTTGAAAGAGTAAACCCCAGTAGAGTGGCAAATTTTCAAGAAGATATGATTACAATTTTAATTTCTCAGGTTGCAAATACTAAGAGGAAGTTGGATCAATACATGGAAAGATATCCTCAAAGACCGAATTATTGAGGAAAATTCATTCGGACAATTGTTTGAAACTGGTCATTAGATACAAAATTCTAAATCTGATTATTACAATCCAGGTTAGGAAAATCATTTGAAGTTTAATAAGAATAATAATTTTGGAGGAAACCAATTTTGGGAAGATAATCAATTTAATTGTACATGATCATGGCTATTAAAATAATGAACTTTCTATTCTTCATGGATTTAACTTTAACCCCCAGAATGAGGAGAAGTATTTATTCGAAGAGGTTATTATTCAAATGGAGAGTGAGTTGGAGTGTCAAGGGACCAAAATAAGGAATATAGAAAACCAATTAGAGCAGATTATTAACTCAATTTATAATCCTCTTAAATATAACTCCAACCCATAAGATGAGGAGAATGAATTAATGTTAGAAAATGTTGTGATTCAAATGAGGAGTGAGCTAGAAAATCGAAAGGTTGCAATAAGAAATATAGAAAACCAACTATTGCAGATTACCATTCCAATTACCAATTACCCTTGAAGATTTTACCTAGTGAACCTGAGATAAATTTTAAGGAGATGAATGATGAGCAATTTAAAATTATTGAACAAATATTTAGAAGAGAATTTGAGGATATGTTTCAAAAGAAAATTGAGTTGAGAAATGAGGATAAGGAGATTGAAAGACCAATGGAAAAAATTCCTAAGGAATTAAAAAAACTATTTCCTCAACTAAGATAAATATATAAAGACCACCTCTATCATTTACCAAGTACCAAGGGGAATAATTGAAAGACAGCCCTGAACAAAAGAGTAATCTAAAAGAAAATGATCCAGAATTTGAATTATCTACTGTAAATTAGATCCAAAATTTGGGAGATCTTGAAGTATCATATAAAGATCCATTTCTTATAAAATTTAAGGATAATATTAATATGAAAATTTAGTAAATCACTAGAAGAATTTTGGATCTAGAAATAAATATGAGGAATAATGAAATGAATCAATTTGAAAAAAAAAGAGATGAAAGAAAATTTTAAATTTGAGGACTTTGTAGGAATCCCTGAACTTGGAAAAGATTGGGTGATTGATCAAGGATTACTTAAATGGAATTTTGATCCAGGTGGAATCATTTGTTGTGCTGATAACGTTAAACAAAGCTCTTTATGGGAGGCAACCCATAATTATCAGTGTAGTTTGATTTAGTCTGCTTGAGATTTATGATTTTTAGTGTTATATTGTGTTTAGTTTAGTATGGATTGATCAGTTAGATTGATGATTCATAGATGTTTGGATTGTTAGACGTTTGATATTATTTTTGTGTGTCATGAAGGAGGTGATTCCTTAAATTCTTATTATGGCTAGACTTATATGTTCTCTTGTATTAGTTTGATTGACGAGTCTGCTACAACTCGAGTCTCACCCAAACTTGAGTTTTACAAGAGACATTATGAACTTTAGCAATGATTATTCCATCTAAGTTTGATTATATCTTTTATCTAACTTTGTTTTCATTTGATAGGAGTAGCTAACCTATTTGATGAGTAACATGTGGATGAATTTACACTATTCTTATAACTGCTAGAGGTGCTTAATCGAGGAATATGACGATGCCTAGGGTTGGTGCTGAAGAGCCAATATATCACGGATAATCTTATCTTTTGGATTAGAATCTATAAAATTATTTATAAGTGCCCAATATATATGTGTAGTGATTCCGTTAGAAATTGGAAGTGATTTACTGAGATGCAATGAGTTAAAGGAAGAATTGACCTCATTTATCATGTGTGTTTATGTTTGTGTTATAATAATATAAAGATTTGAAGAACACATAAATATATATATATATTCCTATGTCGATACTTGTTCTGCTAGTTAGACCTTTCTCTCCATTTTATTGAGCATGATTTAGTTTAGACTTACTTTCTATTGCATATTGATTTGTCATGACAAACACTTGTAAATGTTTGTGATAGATAAAATTTTTAAATTGTTATTCTTCTTGCTTATATTTTCTTCATTGAATGTTATACAGGTTTAATATTAAGTTTGGGGGTGGGAACAAAAAAAAATTTTAAAGTTAGTATACTTCCTTTTAGTTTAATATTATTGCAAGTATGTTTGAGGCTAGATTTACTTTCTCCTGTAGTCATTCTACCCTGCCTATGCACGTATATGAATTTGATAGGAAATTGTAGTAGTTAGTAGATTCAACTTCTACATTTTCTTCCTGCTTCATTTTATGGAATTAAGTGTAAAATATTTAAAAATTTAAGTTTGGGGGGAAGAAAAATTTCCTTAAAAAGAAAAGCAAACTAAATTTTTTGGTCCTCAATTCACTATATTTTTAAAATTAATTTGGCATGACCTTAGATATTAGAGTTTAACTTTAAATGACTATATTTATGTTTGTAATTATTATGATAAATTTAGGTAAAAGTTTGTAATAATGTAGGTCAATTTAAAAGTTAAAGATATTTGGTATTAATTGGTATGAATATGGTTTTCTAATTAAAGTAAAGAAAATTGTATTTTTGAAGTATTAAAAATTTTCGAGTTTCATGTAAAAAGAAAAGAATGAAGCTTTTTGAAAAACCATAAACTAATATGAATTTATAAAGTGATGCAAGGTAAGGATTTTTGACTTTAAGAATGGGATAGGGAAGTTCAAAATTATTGAAGACTATCTAGATATAGTAATCCTGACTTGAAAAGGAAAAAGAAAAGAAAAGATTGAAAAGGTCCTAAAAGAAAAAAAAAAGAATAAAGAAAAAGAAGGTGAAGAATAGAAAAAAAAAGAAAAAGAAAAGAAAAAGAAAAAAAAAAGGAATGTGAGGAGAAGCTTGAGGATATGAATGTTCTAAGTATCCTTGATATGACAAATTTCAGGTCTTCTTGAAATGAATAGAGATTCATAAATCTTAAATTTAATTACTAAGAACTCTTAGACGTAGAGTTTGAATCTAAGTTGTTAAAGAATTTTCTTAAAATTTTATTAGTTTATTTATTAAGCTAAAGTATAGAAGTTTATAATTTAATATCTATCCTAAGTCATATTTTTTTATGTACTAAAAGTGTCACTTGAGGACAAGTAACATTTAAATTTCGGGGTTTTGATACGCCTAAAAATTATCTTCATTTTTATATGTCTTTTATGCTTAATTTAAATGAATTTTAATTATATTACAATTTAAAGGAAGGTATTTTGCATATTTTTGGTTTTAGGTACAAAAAATGAACTTTTGGAGAAAATGAAGAAAAAATGGTGCAATTTGGAGTAAAAACAAGCAAGAAAGAAAATTCTGACTTGAGACAGTTTGATATGTCTTTCTATGCTTAATATACTTTACATTTGTCAAATATTTTTGAATGACATTAAACTTTAAAGAAAGGTTTCTTTCATGCTTATTTGTAAGTATGTCTCTTAACAGGAAAACACAACTGAAATGGTGCGAAACAGAGCTGAAACGGATCCAACGGAGTAAAACAGTATAGCTGCTACAAACTAGCGCATGATGTGTCAAACCAGCGCATGATGCACCAAAATCCAAAAAATTGGAGCATGGTGCACCAGAACTGACGCATAATGCACCAGAGATGACTTTTTGCAGATTAAGACAGTTCAAGACAAATTTTGGGCGAATTTTCAAAGGAACACTTGTTCTAAACTCATGTTGGAGTGATTCAATGCATCCAAACATTTTAGAAGGTTCTTTTATGAAGGGACATGTCTATTGGATCAATGGGAAAGTCTTTTAAATTCAAAAGAGTTGACTTTTGGATAAAATTTTAGAGAAAAATTTAAATTCTTTTTGGACGGAGGTAGCCTTTTATAAATGAGAGGCAAGTCTAGGGCTTTAAGAGGAGTTTTGGGGGGTCGTGAGTGAGTGAGTGTGTGTGTGTGTGGCGTGAGAGAGAGAGGCAAGGGCTTGTAGATTTTCTTCAAGGATTGTTAGAGGATAGGGAAGGTGAGAGATTTCTTTTTCATTACATTTTTAAGAGAGAATTGTGAGTGCTTGTAAAGAAAGAAAGTTATGAAGAGAACTTCGAAGGATTTTCTTGGGAAGGATTGTCACATAAGTTGTGTCTTTTATTTATTTTGTGTTGTAAACTTATTTTTATATATGAAATTTGTGTTTTTTCATATCCCTCTAATGAATTCTAAGTAGCCTTCTTTGTCCTTCTCCCTACTATGAGATGTGGTTTAGTGAAGAATTAATTTTGTTTTATACAATTTTAAATGCCAGTAATTTGTGATGATTTGAACCCAGATCTTCATTTA
>NW_018250620.1:46055-50921 GCF_001263595.1 Phalaenopsis equestris | reverse complement strand
CACTCCACCAAAATTAAATTAAACTAACCCACACCATTACCACAGTGAGAGAAGAAGAATCCCCATAATATCCCCTTCATACAGAGCCCCTAATATAGCTCTAGACCAACACCTGAAATCGAGCTTGGTCGAGTTCATACCTAGGCCTTTCACCATAGCAAGAGGCTTGATCCCTAGCCTCTATGGACCTCCATGAATGTGTCAAGCACCTCTGATCAAAGCTTCCCTTCTCAAAGCAAATGTATTTAACTCCCCCTCCTATCGAGCTTGTTTTAATCCTCCATTTGATTAGAGCTAATTTAATTGCATGATTACCATATGGATGTGTTCATCACACCTAGATGAGTATTTAGAAATAAACCACACTTAATTTGGTTAAGAAATGAGTGAGATCTTAAGCTTTGAAAATGGATGGTTCTCAGGCTAAGGCATTGGGGACGATGACGGGGAGTCGTCCGATTGCGTGTTTATCTCATCAACTTACGAGATCTAGCCCGGAAGCATCTTCTTACATGAAACGCGGGCCGAGTTAGTGCTGAGGTAGACGAGAAGCCAAACCAGAGCACGTCGTGTGCAGCTTCAGAGCCACCTAGGATAGAGTCAGCGTCGCACATTTAATAGATAAATAGGGATTTAAAAAATTCACAAAATGCTCCCTAATTTTTAAAATCTATATCTTTGTGTAGAAAAGTTACAAAAATAAAATAAAAAAAACCCTCTTGCTTAGTGAACAGAGGAGAACAATGTAGAAATGGTTTGAAATTTATTTGATGAATTTTTTTTTTAATTAACTAAACACTGTTTTGAGTCTTTTAATTCTCCATGCATATATACATTTCATCATGACTTGAAATTTTGGTAAGTTGTTGCCTCTGCCTTGGGGAACATCCTCTGATTTTTCAAAGTAAGAGGATATCTCTAGAGAGAGATCCATATTTTCCAAGTTTATGTCTATTATTTTCATAAATTAATCATAATAATTAGCATGTAGCTTAGAAAATTTCAAGAAAATTTTGGAAGGCTTGCCTTGACTAGAGAACCCTTTAGAAAGTATTTCATGGGTTAAGTCATTGAGGATACACTTAATTTCCACCAACCCGAAAGCACAAAGAAAATTAATTTTGGGAAATACAAACATCTAAATGACTTAATTTTTAATCTATGTTGTGACTTAAAGTTCAGAAAACTCCCCATAAAAATTTTAAAATATTTATAGCTCATTTGATAACTCAAATTGCTTTTCTATGTTGAATAACATTTTTGGTAATAAAATGATTTTTAACAATTAAAAAATAACTCAAAAAATTATAATCATTAGTTTTCGGAGTTCTCTGTGATGAGAGGAATTTTTTTAAAAATAGATTTAAAATTAAAATAGAAATTCCATTTTCAAGCCCATTTTCAATATTTAAATAATTAAAAAATAATAAAAATAAAAAATATAATAAAATTCATGGATAAGTTCTAAATTGTTTCCTAAGTACTTAGAAATAATTGGAATATTTTTCCTAATTTTCTAAGTGAAGATATTGATTTTTGAAGCTTAAGATAATTTCTAAAGGCTAAAAATGGATTTTCACTAAAATAATTCTAACAATTCAAAGAAAAATTAAAAAAATGTGAAAGTTGTTTTTCTTGTTTCCTTGACCTTAGAAATATTAAATAAATTTATAAAAAAAAATTTCCACATTCAAAATATTTTGTAATTAATAATAACTCTAGACATAAAAATAATTCTTAATTTTCAAATATTGCTCAATAAATCATGATATTTAGTCCCAATGCTTCACTAGACTAAGTCTACCTCCAGTAAAAATTTCAAGGGATTAGGCTTTCCCTTGGTCAAGTTATGGAATTTTTTTGTAAAAAATCTTTTTTTTTGTGTTAAAATAATTATGTAAATTAAATTAAGTTTTAAAAAATCACATTCTCTCCTCTGATGTCTTAATTAACCCATGAGTGAGGTGGGATAAAAATTCCAAAGTCATTTGAATTAAATTTGACAAATTATGAAGTGATAGAGCCTTAGGGGAAAAAGTGTAATTTTAGAAATTTAGCCTTAATTAAATCTCATTTTTATTAATTAAAGGATAAATTTATAATTTCCTTAAATTATCAAACTTTGGGATTTTATAAACTCCTAGACTTAGAGGTATGGATTTGGTTGTTAATAACTCACCAATTTAATACCCCTATTTATTGATTCAATTGAATTTTAAAAATTTTGACAATGAATCATCATCACCTAAAAATTCAATCTCTTTCAAAATATAACTAAGACATCTGTCAAAAGTCTATAGGGCTTAGTAGTGACCTAAGCTAAATCAAATCTGATTAAATAAGGATTAGAAAAGTAAACATAATTATAATTGAACACCTATAAACACTACAAGCCTAAATTAAATAGTTGACTAACTAACTTGATGACATTAAGTGCCCCTTTAAGGTTCTTCACCTACATAATTCTCAAATTAAATTATAAGTGATAAATACCCTACTCTTAGGGATAATTGAAACATCAATGTTCACTGAGCATTAAAAATATTTACAGGACGAGTTATTAAGCAATATAATAAGTTTGAATGAGCTTAAGACTTTTCACCAGACAGTGAGAGGGAGCATGGACTTGCTTCTTTCTCTAGATCTGTTGGATACCTCGGAGGTCTACTAAACTTAATATGTTTTGCGTAACAAAAAAATCATTTTTAACCAAGTTAATAGGGACCACCAAGATATGACCTAGGATTGGGTAGATGATTAAAATCTTATTAAATTGGCGAGTTCAACTAGGCTCAGGAATAAGAGAAGTTTTATATCTTGGCTCTGAGAAGTGAAGCTTCAATCAGAGGTTCTTGACATGTTCTTCGTAATCCAAGGAGGCTAGATATTGAGCCTCTAGTCTTGGTGTAAGGCTTAGGTATGATTTTGATCAAGACCAATTTTGGGCGTTGGTCTAGAGCTATTGTAGAGGCTATTTCAGAGGGTAATTTGATGGGGCTTTGTCTTCTCTTGCTGTTGTGAAGGTGTGGGCACAAGCAATTTAAGTTTGGTTGAGTTTTCTGGGCTGTCCTATTTTTTTTCCTAATTTTCAAGCTCAAAATTAGGGTTACACATGGGGAATCAAGGCAATGGAGTGATTGAATTGGGCTGTGAAGATCTCAAAGAAGCTCTGTGAGTAATTTGGGAAGCTCCTCTAAGAAAATTTTAGCACACCTCCCATGGCCGTGGAGGTGAGTTTTTATAAAAATGGTCATGGGGTGGCTCTCAGGGCAAATGTTTTGGTGCATTGTGGTGCTTAGGTGGAGGGCAGAGAAGCTCTATAATTTAATTTGGCTGAGCTGGCCTCTAGTTTTGATTTGGGTGAAGTTCCATGGGGGTGGCTCTGAATTTTGAGCTTCTCCGGTGACTAGGCCGGTCGACCATGGCAGGGGGAGGTTACTAGGTGCTCAGGGTATCCAGGGGAATCTGTCAAAGCAACTTAATGTGTTTAGGATTTGTTTTGGCAAAAATATATGGCATGAAATCCCTTAATTTAGGGGACCTTTGATCCATGGCTTAGTTTAGGTGGTTTGATGGGTTTTGGCTCAGTCTTAGGGTCTAACTAATGGCTGAGGTGGAGCTAATTTGATTGCTTTAAGGTGGTTTGGTCATTTTTAGTGCATGGGTTCAATGTGGGTTCAAGTGATCAAAGTTTGGGTTTGGGCTAGGCTAGCCATGTCAATTGAGCTAATTGTTTGATGAATATTGTGAAGATGATTGTTATGAAGATTTTTGGTGAAGTGTTAAAGTTATTCTGAGTTCAATTGGTAGGTCAATTGGTAGGTCAATTCATGGTAGGTCAATTCAAGAGATTTTTGAAATTTGGTCAATTTGGGCATGTTGGGCTAGACATGGGTTTATGTTGGGGCTAGACTTGGGCTAAGTCCAAAGTGAAAGGTTCAAATGATCAAGGGAGATGTTTTGGAGATTTTTTATGAAGGGATAAAGTGGAAATTTTGGACTAAGGCCATCAATTTGGTGAGATTTTGAGACATGGCCAAATTGGGGAAAATTTGGGGCTTTTGGACTTAGGTTAAAATCAAATGAAATTGAGGTCTCACCAAGGAAAATTGAAGGTCAATTTTGATGTATGGGGATGTTATGAATATTTTTCAACACAAATTGTGGCCAATTGAGTAGGAAATGGGTTCAATTTGGTGGAACCAAGTCATAGGGCGAATATTGGGTTTTTGGTTTAGCTCAAAATTGGGTTCAAATCATGGATCAATTGAGCTAGGATTTGGTCTATATTGGTCATATCAAGAGTTAATTTGAGTTTAGAATTGAAATTAGGAGAAATTAAGACCAATTGGATAAACATTTTGAGGTAATTTGTGGAAATTATGGGCCTTTAAAGGGCAATTTTTGGGTTTTGATCAAAGATGGTCAAATTGGGTCATGTGATAGTTGAGAAAAATGAAATTGGAAATATTTCAGAGGTTTTGGGAATTTTTGGGATCTTTGAGAATTTTTGGAATTTTGGGGTAAGGAGGGGTATTTTGCTAATTTGGCCAATTTTGGTGATTTTGGGTAGTTTTGAGTGTTTTCAAGGTGTTCGAAATGATTTTTGAATCAAGTTGGGAATTTTGGGTAGATTTGGAAATTTTGGCCAAATTTGGGGCCCCAAGGGTATCGGTAATTCGGAGGAATTTAGGGGCAAAAGGCTAAGTTGGGTGTATTGGTAGAGTTGGAGTGCCAATCATCATCAATAAGTCATGGACCAATGGAAACCCCATTTTGAGTCCTCTTTGTAGTGGTCTTAGCCAAACCCTAGCCTAGGGCTAGTGCGTTTAGGGGACCACCTACATGAGTCTCCTAAAAGTATCA
>NW_018250620.1:34068-44596 GCF_001263595.1 Phalaenopsis equestris | reverse complement strand
ATGGTAGGGAGAGGTTGCTAGTTGCTCAGGGTATCCAGGGGAATCTGTCAAAGCAACTTAATGTGTTTAGGATTTATTTTGGCAAAAATATCCTAAGCTTAAGCAAATATGGCATGAAATCCCTTAATTTAGGGGACCTTTGATCCATGGCTTAGTTTAGGTGGTTTGATGGGTTTTGGCTCAGTCTTAGGGTCTAACTAATGGCTGAGGTGGAGCTAATTTGATTGCTTTAAGGTGGTTTGGTCATTTTTAGTGCATGGGTTCAATGTGGGTTCAAGTGATCAAAGTTTGGGTTTGGGCTAGGCTAGCCATGTCAATTGAGCTAATTGTTTGATGAATATTGTGAAGATGATTGTTATGAAGATTTTTGGTGAAGTGTTAAAGTTATTCTGAGTTCAATTGGTAGGTCAATTCAAGAGATTTTTGAAATTTGGTCAATTTGGGCATGTTGGGCTAGACATGGGTTTATGTTGGGGCTAGACTTGGGCTAAGTCCAAAGTGAAAGGTTCAAATGATCAAGGGAGATGTTTTGGAGATTTTTTATGAAGGGATAAAGTGGAAATTTTGGGCTAAGGCCATCAATTTGGTGAGATTTTGAGACATGGCCAAATTGGGGAAAATTTGGGGCTTTTGGACTTAGGTTAAAATCAAATGAAATTGAGGTCTCACCAAGGAAAATTGAAGGTCAATTTTGATGTATGGGGATGTTATGAATATTTTTCAACACAAATTGTGGCCAATTGAGTAGGCTATGGGTTCAATTTGGTGGAACCAAGTCATAGGGCGAATATTGGGTTTTTGGTTTAGCTCAAAATTGGGTTCAAATCATGGATCAATTGAGCTAGGATTTGGTCTATATTGGTCATATCAAGAGTTAATTTGAGTTTAGAATTGAAATTAGGAGAAATTAAGACCAATTGGATAGACATTTTGAGGTAATTTGTGGAAATTATGGGCCTTTAAAGGGCAATTTTGGGGTTTTGATCAAAGATGGTCAAATTGGGTCATGTGATAGTTGAGAAAAATGAAATTGGAAATATTTCAGAGGTTTTGGGAATTTTTTGGGATCTTTTAGAATTTCATCAAGAGTTAATTTGAGTTTAGAATTGAAATTAGGAGAAATTAAGACCAATTGGATAGACATTTTGAGGTAATTTGTGGAAATTATGGGCCTTTAAAGGGCAATTTTGGGGTTTTGATCAAAGATGGTCAAATTGGGTCATGTGATAGTTGAGAAAAATGAAATTGGAAATATTTCAGAGGTTTTGGGAATTTTTGGGATCTTTGAGAATTTTTGGAATTTTGGGGTAAGGAGGGGTATTTTGCTAATTTGGCCAATTTTGGTGATTTTGGGTAGTTTTGAGTGTTTTCAAGGTGTTCGAAATGATTTTTGAATCAAGTTGGGAATTTTGGGTAGATTTGGAAATTTTGGCCAAATTTGGGGCCCCAAGGGTATCGGTAGTTCGGAGGAATTTAGGGGCAAAAGGCTAGGTTGGGTGTATTGGTAGAGTTGGAGTGCCAATCATCATCAATAAGTCATGGACCAATGGAAACCCCATTTTGAGTCCTCTTTGTAGTGGTCTTAGCCAAACCCTAGCCTAGGGCTAGTGCGTTTAGGGGACCACCTACATGAGTCTCCTAAAAGTATCAAGGGACTAGAGCCTAGAAATTTTGGGTTTAGGATAGTGAGTGATTGTGAGTATAAATGATTACAAGTGAGTGCCTTAGCCCTAGACCAACACCCAAGTCATCCCTAAGGTCAAGCAATCTTAATGGTAACTCATCTTGAGTTTCCCCACAGTGACCCCACCTACTAAGTGCTAAAGGTAAGGACCAATATGTGGAACTTCAAGTTGAGTAAAAAAGAGTGTAGAAAATTCTAATGGTGAGGGTTCCATGCCTAGTTTTCTAAGAATGGTCAATAGGAAAGTCCTATGGCTAGACCTTAGGCTACTAAAGAGGAAAAACTAAACCTCAACCAAAAGTGAGGTCAACAGGAGTTTTAGTCCAAGTTGATTTTGAGTAAAATTAGGGCTTGACCATGGCCAATTGAAGGTTCAATTTGGTGTGTGGAGATGTTTTAAAGAGTTTATGATGCCTAAATCTTACAATTGGAAGGATTTGGGGGTTCAGTTGAGTGAGATTTTGGTTTTAGGCCAAATTGGTGCTTTTTTGGTTCTGGTTGAAATTGGACTCAAATGTGGGTCAAGTGGACGTGGATTTGGTTTGAATTGAGTTTGATCATGATGAATTTAAATGTAGAATTGAAATTGGAGGGAATTGGGATCAAATTGAGGACATTTAGGGTGAATTTGGGGAATTTGGGGCTTTAAAGGCAATTTGGGGCGTTTGGTCAAAATGGGTCAAATTTGTCAAATTGGGTTTAATCGAAGAGTCCAAATTGGTTTTGGGGACATTTACAATGAGTTTGCAAGTTTTGGGAAAGTTTGGGCCACCAAGGGTATTTTTATAATTTTGGCAAATTTAAGAGTATTTTGGTAAATTGGGCAAATTTGGGAAGTTGTGGACAATTTGCATGATTTCAAATAGTTTTAAATGATTTTTAATAAATTTGGGTATTTTAGGTGAAATTGAGAATTTTGGTCAAATTTGGGGTGTGGGGGTGTTTTGGTAAATTGGGTAGAATTGGGAGGCAAAAGGCTAAGTTTAGTGTTTTGGTGAAATTGAGGTGTCAACCACCCTATTTGAGCTATGGACCAATGGAATTCTTTACATTGGGTCCTTCATGTACTGGTCTTAGCTAGACCTTAGCTTAGGGCTAGTGGGTCAAGGGGACCAACTACATGAGTCTCCGAAAGGATTAAGGGATCAAAATCAACAAGTCTTGGTTTAGGGTTATGAGTGGAAGAGTAATGTGCAAGTGAGTGACAGGGTATACACCAGTTAAGACCAACACCCAGCATCAACCCTAAGGCCAAGCAGTTCTATGGGAACTTCCCTTGAGCTCCCTCATATTGATCTCACCTACCAAGTGCTAGAGGTCAGGACCAATATGTGGATCTTCAAGTTAAGCAAAGAAGAGTTTAGAACTTCTAAAGGCGAGGGTTCCTTTCTAGTCCTCTAAGAAAATTCAAAATGAAAGTCTTATGGATAGACCCTAGGCTACTATGGAGGAAACTAGACCTTAACCAAAAGTGAGGTCAACATGAGACCTTAAATGCAATAAATAATCGTTCTAATAATCCTTATGCCAATTATTATAATCCCAGTTGGATGAATCATCCAACTTTTAGTTGGAGTAACAATAACTCTAATGTTGAAACTTTGTAATGGGGAAACAATACTGCGAACCCATTAAGAAACTCCAACAATCAAGGAAATCCAACTTATAAAACTTACTATAAACATACTATCCCCCAGGATTTAATAATTTGCAAAATAAGGAGAAAAAGTTATCAATGGAATAATTGATATTGCAAATAAGAAGTCAATTACAAAGTTAAGTAGCTGGAAGGAGCTGGAATTAGAAACATGGAAAATAAATTGGGATGTATTGCTATCGCACTCATCAATAGACCATCAAGAACATTGTCTAGTAATGTTGAAGTAAATCCTGAAGATCAGAACAAAGAAAAATTTAAAGTTGTTAAACTTAGAAGCTCAAAAGAATTGGAAAGCAGAGTTCAAGAAGAAGTTGAACTTGAAAAAGATGAGGTGAAAAATGAAAAATCAGGTGAAGATCTTCATTTTGATTCAGAATGTCTTATTAAATCAATGAAAATCACTATAGAAAGAGCACCGCCTTCTTTTCCTCAAAGATTGAAGCAAACAAATAGAGATAACCAATTTTATAAATTTTTAGAAATATTAAAGAAAATTAACAATAAACATTCCATTTGTTAAAGCTTTGGAAAAAATGCCAAGCTATGTGAAGTTCATGAAGGATATACTTAATAAGAAAAGAAAGTTTATAGATAATGAGACTGTTGCACTCAGTGAAGAGTGTAGCATTATAATTCAAAAAAAGCTTCCTGAAAAATTTAAAGATCCTAAAAGTTTTACAATTCCTTGTTCTATTGGCGAATAATTTTATGGAAAAGCTTTATGTGATTTAGGAGCCAATATTAATCTTATGCCGTTATCAATTTTCGAAAGGTTGAGCTTAGGAGATATTTCACCTACGACTGCAACTCTTCAGTTAATTGATCATTCGATTACCTATTAAATGAGTTATAGAAGATTTTCTTGTAAAAGTTGATAAATTTATCTTTCATGTGAATTTTATTATATTAGTTATGGAAGAAGATAAAAGAAATTCCTATCATTTTAGGAAGACTATTCCTTGCCACTGGAAGAGCATTGATAGATGTACAGATAAGAGAACTAACTATGAGAGTTAGTGATCAAGAGGTTACATTTAATATTGCAAAATCAATGAGGTACCCTACATAAGAGTAAGAGATTGAATGCTTCAGAATGGATATAAAATTTAAAAAGGAATTTGAAAAGGAATATATGGGATATTAAGATGAGGATAAAATTCAAGATGAATTTATGGAAGTGAGTAAAGAAGATTTGTATTATGTTAAAGAAATTTGAGATGTTAGATCCTATAGAAAGTAACAACAATCTAATTTCATCTATTGAGAAACCTCCTAAACTAAAATAAAAAATACTTCCTACACATTTAAAGTATGCATTCAGAGGAGATTTATCTACATTACCTGTTATAGTATCCTCAGAATTGACTAATGCGCAAGAAGAACAGTTATTGGAAATGTTAACCAGATATAAGCCTTTGGATGGACATTAGCTGATATTAAAAAAATCAATCCTTTAATTTGTATGCATAGAATCTTTATAGAAGATCAACATAAACCAAGAGCTGATCCTCAAAGGAGATTAAATCCAATGATGAAAGAAGTTGTTAAGAAAGAAATTGTAAAATGGTTAGATGCTGGAATAATTTATCCTATTTTTGAAAGTGCTTGGGTAAGTCCAATTCACCGTGTTCCAAGGAAAAGAGGTGTGACTGTAATGACAAATGAGCATAATGAATTAATATCAATAAGACAAGTCACTGGTTGGCGAATCTGCATAGACCACATGTTGGATAGGTTAGCTTGGCACAAAAATTTTTGTTTTCTAGATGGATAGACCAATTATCATCAAATACCAATTTCTCTAGAAGATCACAAGAAAACAACATTTACAAGTTCTTATGGAACTTTTGTTTTTCGGTGAATGCCCTATGGATTATTTAATGCACCTAAAACATTTCTAAGATGCATGATGTCAAGTTTCAGCGATTTAATTGAAGAAGGAATTGAAGTCCTTATGGATGATTTTTCTGTGTTTGTAACTTCATTCAAAATATGTCTAAATCATTTAGAGAAAGATCTGGAATGATGTGAAAAGACTAATCTTGTATTAAAATGGAAGAAATGTCAGTTTATGGTTGCAAGAGAAATTGTGCTTGGGCATAAAATTTCAAAAAAGGGCATGGAAGTAGATCATGCAAAAATTCAAGTTATATCAAACCTACCTCTACCTATAGTAAGAGGAGTTAGGAGCTTTTTAGGACATGTTGGATTTACAGGTGGTACGTTAGGAGCTTTTTAGGACATGTTGGATTTACAGGTCGTACATCAAAGATTTTTAAAAAATTACTAAACCTTTATGCCACCTTCTAGAAAAAGATACAAAATTTGGCTTTAACCAAGATTGACTTCAAGCCTTTGAAACTTTAAAAGAAAAATTGATCACTGCTCGTATATATGTTTCACCTGATTGGGAAAAACCTTTTGAATTAATGTGTGATGTTAGTGATTATATAATTAGAGTTATTTTAGGGCAGAAATATGATAAGATTTTTAAAGTTATATACTATGGTAGTAAGACTCTTAATAATGCTCAGATTAATTACACCACCACTGAAAGAGATTTATTAGCTATTGTATATGCTTTGATATGATTGGAGCTAAATTTATAGTGCATACTGACCATTCGACCATTAAATATTTGATGCCAAAGAAGAATGCTAAACCAAGATTAATTTGATAGGTACTTCTGATGCAAGAGTTTTATTTTGTGATAGTCGATATAAAAGGGATTGATAATCAAATTACTGATCATCTATCTAGGCTAAAATAGGAAGAAATACTAGATATGGAAAAAGGAATTAACGTTTTTCTGATGAACAACTTTATGCTATAAAAGGATGGGAAATACCTTGGTATGCTGATATTGTAAATTATATTGTTAGTGGTATTTTACCTTGTGTGTTAACAAAACACAGGAAAAGAAATTCATTTATGATGCAAAATCAGATTTTTTGGATGACCCTTATTTGTATAAACAATGCAAAGATTTAGTAATGAGACGATGTGTGCCTTATAGAGAAGTTTAGGAATTTATCCAAAAATGTCATGTTTCTGAATTTGGAGGTCATATTGGGAATGAAAGAACTGTTCATAAAATTTTGCAATATGGATTTTATTGGCCTAATCTGTTTAGACATGTTAATATATACATAAAAACATGTGATCGGTGTCAGAGAGTAGGTAATGTTTGAAGAAGAAATGAAATGCCTCTAAATTTTAATTTAAAAATTGAAATTTTTGATGCATGGAGATTGGATTTTATGGGACCATTTCCACCTTCATTCAAAAATATTTATATATTGATTGCAGTGGATTAAGTTTCAAAATGGATTGAAGTAATCGCTTTACCTCGATGTGATGCTCGGAGTGTTTCAAAATTCTTAATTAAAAATATTTTAACAAGATATGGAATGATGAGAGTAACTATAGATCTCATTTTAGAAATGCCAAAATTGCAAGATTGGTAGAAAAATATAATATAATGCATAAAATTGCAATTGTTTATCATCCCCAGATTAGTGGTTTAGCAGAAATATCTAATCATGAAATTAAGAGAATTTTGGAAAAGAGTTTTAATCCTAGTAAAATGGATTGATATGCTAGAATAGATACAACATTATGGCCATACAAAACAACTTATAAAACACCTATAGGAATGTCTCCTTATAGATTAATTTTTGTGAAGACTTGTCATTTGCTAGTAGAATTGGAGCATAAAGCTTTTTAGGTTATAAAAGAATTTGATTTTAATTTGAAAGAAATTGGTGAGAAAAGATTATTGGAATTGAATGAGCTTGATGAAATTAAAAATGAATGTTATGATAATGCGATGATTTATAAAGAAAAGATGAAAGAATGACATGATCATAGAATAATAAAAAAGGAATCTGAACCTAGACATGAAGTTTTATGATATAATACAAGTTTAAAATTATTTCCTCGGAAACTGAAGTTTAAGTGGAAAGGGTCATTCAGAGTTATAAAAGTCTATCCTTATTGAGCAATTAACATTGAAGATCACAAGACTGAAATGATATTTAAAGTGAATGGGCACAGATTGAAACCATATTTTGATGGTCGAAGACTGGCTTTTAAGGAAACTAAAATGTTGGGTCACCCAGAATAAAGATTGGGAATGTCGTGCTGACGACATTAAACTAAGCGCTTTGTGGGAGGCAACCCATATTTATCATTGTTTAATTTTCTTTTGAGTTTTTGTTCAAAATATTTTACATATATTTATAATTATGTCTTTATATAATCCGTGTATTTGAGAAAATATTTAGAAACACATATAATCCATGTATTTGAGAAAATATTTAGAAACACTTTATTTGCCTAATATTATGGAAAATGGAGAATTTATTGGATTAAAATCGAAATAGTGCTATTTTTGGAACTGGTGCATGATGCGGAAAATTCCAGAGAGATGGCGCATGATGCGCCACGGTGAGGAAATTGACTTAAAATGTTTCAAACGATAATTTTTGGCTATTTTTGGTTGTTTTTTCTCCTTATAACTCCCAAAAACTGATTCCTATGTCTATTTTGAGAGGGAAAACGAGGGAAAAGCCACTAGATTTCAAATCCAATGGCGTCCCACTGCAAAAAATACAACTAGATTTAGAATTTTCAGTCGGAAAGATTTTTTCAGTTTCGATGCCAGAAGTTGCATTATTGTGTTAGTGAAGAAGAGGCCAATCAAAGAGAGGGCCAGAGGGCATTTGTGAATCAAGGATTCAACATACCAAATACTCTAGTTGAAGAGATCATTGCACAGAGACGTTAGGAAGTGCTTTGTTACACTACTGCCGCTGTAAACATTCCTGTGATGATAGAGTTTTAAGCAAATCTTCATAGAATTAACCAAGGAATTGTCTATGTGCGAGGCAGGTTTGTGCAATTCACTCCTTCAAGAATAAATGAGACGTTTATGACTGAGAATGTGCCTATCTGCCATTACGCAAATTTCATCCCTACAAGAGATAATATGAATGAACTCTACCGATACGTTACTGTTGAAGATGGAAATTGGGAGGCCAGAGATGATGGAAATGTAAGTTTTTCATCATCATTGTGAAATCGTACTTCTAAGGCATGACACTTCTTTATTGCATCAAAATTACTGCCTACTATGAAGATCAGTAAGGTGATTAAGGAGAGTAACTAAGGAGAGTGCTATTTTAAATTATTGTATTCAAATTGGAAAACCTATTAATATTGGAGCCATTATTGTGAAATCAGTTTTGGGTTTGATTGTGAATGGGTCTGCAACAGGGCTTGGACATCCATCCACTATTTTCCTACTATGTAGTGATACACTAAAATAATTACTGTTTTAACTATATATTTATGCTTATTTTTATTGATATTGCACTTTAAAGAAGGGTAATTTCATGTTTTTATTGCAGATATACTATATTTAAGTATTTGGAGCAAAAAATGCCAAAAAAAGCAAAATTTGGAGCCAAAACAACAAATTTTGGAATTCTAGCGCATGATGTGTCAGATTGGCACATGTTGCACCATTTAATAGAGGCTTGGCGCATGATGTGCCAGAGCTGGCGCATCATGTACCAAAGATGACTTTTTGCAGATAAAGGTTGTTCAAGATAAATTTTGACTAAATTTTCAAAGGGACACTTATTCTACACACCTATTGGAATAATTGAATGCACCAAGACATTTTGAAAGGTTCTTTTATGAAAGGATATGTCTCTTAGATCAAATTAAACATCTTCTGAATTCAAAAGAGTTGACTTTTGAAGGGAATTTTAAATTCCTTTTGAAAAGAGGCAGCCAAAAATAAAAGAGGAAGATTTCAAGGAGTTTGGGGGGGAAGGGTAAAGGATAAGAAAGTGGGGGTGGCGTGAAAGGTAAGGAGAGAAGAAGAGAATATTTTCTTCTAGGGTTGTAAAAGGAGATGGAAGGTGAGAGATTTCTTCTTCATTACACTTCTAAGAGAGAATTGAATGTGCTTGTAAAGAGTGAAAGGCTTGGAGAGAACTTCTAGAGATTTGCTTGGGAAGGATTGTGAGATAAGTTGTCTTTTATTTCATTTATTTTGTAAACTGTAAACTAATTTTTATATATGAAATCCGTGTTTTGTCGGAATTGAGTGCAAATAAATAAGGAAATATACTTTGTTAGATGCAGAATTAGAGATTTTAAGGTGACAAATTAAAATCCCCAATTTGGTTCACATGATTGGAAACTAATGTGAGATTTTTAGCCCTCAGGGGAGGGAGTAGTTGGAGTTTTTGAGTGGCAATCGGTATCCTCCCAGCCTATCAACGAAATTAGCAAACAAACTATGGATTAGTCAATGTTATTTATAGCCCTTGGAAGAGGGTAAAGAATATGATTTCTCCTATTTGACACAAAATAGTTTATATATATTTTTTTAAAAGACTTTAATTTTTTCACAATCCATATACTCATTGTAAAGGGGAAGGATGCTTTCTTAAATTTGAATCTTTCGTTAACAAAAATTTTGTTTAGTTTTCATAATTTTACTTTTAAAAGTTTAGTTTTTAGTTAGTTAACTCTGTCTTTCAACTGAATTTTATATAGCATTCACTTTAGTAGTTAATATTCAAACTTTGCACTTTACTTTTATTTTTTTTATTTTTAAATTATAAAATAATTTTAAGAATTTACTTATAGGTTTTTCCAACTTCCCTGTGGGATTGATATCTAGGACTCCATTAGAGCCCTTATACTTGCATTATTTTTAAAGGTGATTTGGCAGTTTAAAAAGATTGGAAGTTTAAAAAGAATTTTAAAGATAAACCATTTTCATAAAAGGTATTTTGTTGAGATTATATTGCATATTTATTGTTATATCTGTCGTGTGCATTATGTAATATTGAAACATATTTGCAAAATTTACACACTAAATCTACCCGCATCAAGTTTTTAGCACCATTGTTGGAAAAGTAATGGAAAATATTACTAAGTTTGCTGACCTCAATTTTGGTTGAGGTTTAGTTCCTCCTCTTTAATAGCTTAGGGTGTAGCCATAGGACTTTTCCTTTTGACTATTCCTAGAAAACTAGACTTGGAACCCTCACCATTAGAAATTCTACCCTCTTCTTTACTCAACTTGGAGTTCCACATATTGCTCTCAACCTCTAAATACTTAGTAGGTGGGGTCACTGTGGGGAAACTCAAGATGAGTCACC
>NW_018250620.1:33498-33791 GCF_001263595.1 Phalaenopsis equestris | reverse complement strand
AAAATACCCATCTTGGCCTTTTGACCCCTAAGGCACCCCCTAATTACCAAAATACCCCTCTTTGGCCCAAAATCCCAAAATTCCAAAAATTCCCATAAAATCCCAATAAATCCCAAATATTCTCAATTTCATTTATTTTAACTACCACATGGCCAAATTTGGCCAATTTAGCCATCTTTAACCAAAATCCCCAAATTGCCCTTTAAAGACCCAAAATTCCCCAAATCCATCTCAAATATCCACCAATTTGATCTTAATTGACCACAATTTCAATCCTAAACTCATATTAACTT
>NW_018250620.1:22739-27826 GCF_001263595.1 Phalaenopsis equestris | reverse complement strand
TTTGATCGAGCCTCATCCTCAAGTCTTGTGTTTATCCTTCGGGATAGATACAGGATTTGAGGTACAATGCTCTTTCATTTTAAACTATGAAAATTATGGGGTCAGTTTGATTTCATACTTCAACGTCCTTCCGAAGCGGGCGACGAGATTTCGATTCCGACGACCTACAGTTTCTTATGGGCAACCCCACAAACCATCCCCGAAATAACCTTGACAAAGTTATTTTATTTTGTTATAAAAATATATAAAAAAAAGAGTGCTTATAGTTTAGGTTTGAACATTTTCTTATTTAAGTGTGTTTACTTATTTTTAATTACTTTCTTTGTTTGTTTATTTGTAGTGTAAGATCTAAAAATTTAGTACCCTACGATTCTTAGTTAGTAAGAACTATTAGAAAAATTTGAAAATAGCAAAAAGAAATAGATCATTTTAGCAAAATGGCTTTCATTTTAAGTAATGCTAGAAATGAAAATGGACATCATTAGAGACCTTTAAGATATTATGCTATTCCTATAATATATGAAATTCATTTGAGCATACGAAACCCTGCTGTAGCTGCCAACTCATTTGAGCTTAAACCTGTTATTATCTAAATGGTACAAAATAATCAGTTTGGAGGAACACCAACTGAAGATCCTAATTTACACCTTGCTAGTTTTTTAGAATTTTGTGCTATATTTAAATAACATGGAGTGTCGAAAGATGTCATTAAGCTTCAACTTTTTGCTTTTTCACTAAGGGATAAAGCTAAGATGTGGTTAAATTAAGATGTGGTTAAATTTTGTGGTTAAATTTATTAACACCTGGATCTATCAGAACATGGGGAGATTTGTCTGAAAATTTTTTATCAAAATATTTCCCACCTTCAAACCTACAAAGCTTAGAAATGATATCACATATTTTTGCCAGTTTGAAGGGGAATCAATTTATGAAGCCTGGGAAAGATTTAAAGATCTCCTTAGAAAGTGTCCACACCATGCGTTGCCAAATTGGTTAATAATTTAAACTTTTACAATGGGTTAGTTCAATCTCTTCGATTGATAATTGACGCTGCTACTACTGGATCATTAATGTCAAAACCATTCGATGAAGCATATTCATTAATTGAAGAGATGACTACTAATAATTTTTAATGGCCCTCTGAAAGGGTAAATCCAAAAAGTGTAGCTAGTTTTCATGATTTTGATGCAATATCTATGTTAGCTGCCCAAATAGCTGCTCTATCTAAGAAGATAGATCAATATGAAATGAATTATTCTCAAACAACACATATGCTTAAGGAAAACTCATTGGGAAAAATGATAGAATCTAGTGAAGATCAAACAACACCTCCAGGAGCATTGCCTAGTAATGTTGAAGTAAATCATAAAGATTAGAACAAAGAGCAAATTAACACTGTTCAAGAATGAAATGGAAGAGAATTAGAAAACATAATTCAACAAGAAGTTGTATTTGAGAAAGATGAGGTGAGAAATGAAAAATCTAGTGAAGATTTTAATTTTGAAGTAGAAGGTTCTATTAAACCAATGAAAATCTCTCTAGAAAGACCACCACCACCATTTCCTCAAATATTGAAGCAAAAAACTAGAGACAACCTGTTTTCTAAATTTTTGGAAATTTTAAAAAAATTAACAATAAACATTCGATTTTTTGAAGCCTTGGAACAAATGCCAAGCTATGTGAAGTTCATGAAGGATATTCTTAATAAGAAAAGGAAGTTTCTAGATAATTAAATAGTTGCACTCAGTGAAGAGTGTAGCACAATAATTCAGAAAAGGCTTCTTGAAAAACAGAAAGATCCTGGGAGTTTTACAATTCCTTGTGCTATTGGCGAACAATTTTATGGAAATGTTTTATGTGATTTAGGAGCTTGTATTAATCTTTTGCTATTATTAATTTTTAGAAGGTTGGACTTATGAGATATTTCATTTATTACTATAACTCTTCAGTTAGCTAATCATTCAATTACTTATCCTAAAGGAGTTACAAAAGATGTTTTAGTAAAGGTTGATATATTTATCTTTCCTGTGGACCTTATTGTATTAGATATAGAGGAAGATAAAAAAATTCCTATCATTTCAGGAAGACCATTCCTAGCCACATGAAGAGCTTTTCTAGATGTGCAAAAAGGAGAAATAACTATGAGAGTTATTGATCAAGATGTTAAATTTAATATTGCAAACTCAATGAGATACCCTGCAAAAGAGCAAGAGATTGAATGCTTCAGAATGGAATATTAATGAGTATTTAAGCCATGAATATTTCAAAAAGACATATGAAAGCGAATTTGAAAAGGAATATATGGAATATCAAGATGAGGATAAATTTTAAGATGAATCTAGGAAGTGAGAAAAGAGGATTTGGATTATGTTCATAAAATATTTGAAATGTTAGATCCTATAGAAAGTAACAAGATATTGATTTCATCTGTTGAGAAACCTTCTAAACTAGAACTGAAAACACTTCCTACACATTTGAAATATGCATTCCTAAGAGATTTATCTACAATACATATTATAGTATCCTCAGAATTAACTGATAAGCATGAGCAACAATTGTTGGAAACTTTGAAAAGATCTAAGAAAGCATTTGAAGAAAGCATTTGGATGATCTAAGAAAGCATTTGGATGAACATTAGCTGATATTAAAGGAATCTGTCCTTCAATTTGTATGCATAGAATTTTATTAGAAGATCAACATGGACCAAGTGGTGATCCTCGAAGCATATTAAATCCTATGATGAAATAAGTTGTGAAGAAAATTTTTTTCAAATGGTTAGATGTTGGAATAGTATATCCTATTTCAGACAGTGCTTGGGTAACTCAAATTCACTGTGTGCCAAAGAAAGGAGGTTTAACTGTAGTGACAAATGAGCATAATGAATTAATATAAATAATAGAAGTCAATGGTTAGAGAATATGCATAGATTATAAAAAAATAAATTCTGCCACCAAGAAGGATCATTTTCCTTTACCTTTCTTGGACCAGATGTTAGACATGCTGGCTGGGCACAAATATTTTTATTTTCTTGATGGATATACTTGTTATCATCAAATACCTATTGCTCTAGAGGATCAAGAGAAAACAACATTTACTAGTCCTTATGGAATGTTTGCTTTTTGGCGAATGCCCTTTGGATTACGTAATGCATTTGCAACATTTCAAAAATGTATGATGTCAATTTTCAGTGATTTGATTGAAAAAGGGATTTTATTCTTTGTGGATGATTTTTCTATATTTGTAACTTCATTTGAAATAAGTTTAAATCATTTAGAGAAAGTTATGGAATGTTGTGAAAAGACTAATCTCGTATTGAACTGGGAAAAATGTCAGTTCATGGTTGCAGGAGGAATTGCGCTTGGACATAAAATTTCAAAAAACATCATGGAAGTAGATCCTGCAAAATAACAAGTTATATCAAACCTACCTCCACCTACTGCAGTAAGAGGAGTTAGGAGCTTTTTAGGACATGCTAATTTTACAGAAGATATATTAAAGATTTTTCAAAAATTACTAAACCTTTATGCCAACTTTTAGAAAAAGATACAAAATTTGACTTTAATAAAGATTGCCTTAAAGCCTTTGAATTTTTAAGGGAAAAATTGATCACTGCTCTTATAATTATTTCATTTGATTGGTAGAAACTTGTTAAATTAATGTGTGATGCAAGTGATTATGTCATTGGAGCTATTTTAGGGCAAAAATATGATAATATTTTTAAAGTCATATACTATGCTAGTAAGACTCTTAATGATGCTCGTATTAATTACACCACCACTGAAAGAGAGTTGTTAGTCATTGTGTATGCTTTTGATAAGTTTAGGTCATATCTAACTAGAGCTAAATGTGTTGTGCATACTGACCATTCGACTATTAAATATTTGATGAAAAATAAGGATGCTAAACCAAGATTAATTACATGGTTATTTTTGATGCAAGAGTTTGATTTTTTAATAGTTGATAGAAAAGAGGCTGATAATCAAATTGTTGATCATCTAACTAGGTTATAACATGAAGAAATACTTGATTTGGAAAAGGAAATTAATGAATCTTTTCTTGATGAACAACTTTATGCTGTAAAAGGATGGAAAGTACATTGGTATATTGATATTGTAAATTATATTGTTACTGTTATTTTACCATATGGACTGACAAAACAACATGAAAAGAAATTCATCCATGATGCAAAATCTTATTTTTTGGATGATCCTTATTTGTATAAACAATGTGCGGATTTAGTAATGAGATGTTGTGTGCCTTATAAAGAAATTCAGGAAAGTATTTAGAAATGCCATGATTTTGAATTTGGAGGTCATTTTGGAATTGATAGAACTGTTCATAAAATTTTGCAATCCAAATTTTATTGCCCTACTCTATTTAGAGATGTTAATACATATATAAAAATATGTGATTGATGTAAGAGAGTAGGTAATATTTCAAAAAGAAATGAAATGACTCTAAATTTTAATTTGGAAATTAAAATTTTTCATGTATGGTGCTATGCTAGGGTTTCGACAGAATGGATCTAGATGTTGTTGTAGATGACCCAATCTCAACTACCTCATCAAGTTCAACTAGTTTTCTCTTCTCTCATCACTGGTGTTTGCAAGTTCTGAATTTCTCTAACTCTTTACCTCTTCTCGGGTTTTTGGCTTTTTCAAATTTAAATGTTCCATTGCTTAGCCCCACCGTTTCTGCACTTTGTTTGTCTGGTTGCCTGAGTTGTTCACTCTACTGTGTGGGTTGTCTGGTTACTTGGATTTCTCTCTACTATTTTGTCTCTACTGTGCCTTTTGTTGTTCTACTCCTTCATTTACTAGTTACTTGAATCGACAACTCAGTGTTAGTTCCACAGCACTAACCCCCTTTTTGCTAGTTGTTGTACTAGGAATCTTTCAGTGATGAATGATCCTAATACAATTGATATTTCCACAAATATTCAGTGGGCCAAGGCAACCTTTGCTGACATTGTTGGGAAAGGATATGATAAAGTTCAGAGTCCTGATGATTTGGTTTTTCCTCAAGAGTATCATGAGGGTAATGACCCTCTCTTTAAGCCTATATGTAAGAAGAGTGGGAAATTGGCT
>NW_018250620.1:21791-22708 GCF_001263595.1 Phalaenopsis equestris | reverse complement strand
TGAATGTTATAAGTTCACCTTAATTGGTAAATTTCAACTTGGCCACCCTAAAATGGAATCTGTGAGAAGATATTTTGATGGACTGAAATTCAAAGGGGCCTGAAAAGTAGGCCTATTTGATGGAAGACATATTCTCATCAATCTCACAAGGGAAGAAGACTATGCTAGAATCTTTTCTAAACAATCTATTTTGATTGAAGGAATCTCAATGAAACTACTAAAGTATGCTCCTGATTTTGACCACAGTAAAGAACTTCCCATTGTCCCCATTTGGATTAAGTTACCTGGACTTGAACTACACTTTTTCAACCACATTACAACCCCAAGGTTCTCTTCAACATTGGCAAAGCCTTGGGAAGACCTTTGAAGTTGGATTCCCCCACGTTCAATACCGCAGAAGGAAGAAGAAGGAATAAGAAGAAGATTGTTCTCCCTATGCTTCTAATATCACTTTACCAGCTGTGGAGGAAATTTGGTTTGGCACTGAGCATAGTGGTTATTGGCAGAAAATTATAGCTGAACAAAGACCTTATTATATGCATCATTGAAAAATGTTTGGCCATACTGATGAGAAGTGCTTTAGACTTCATCCCAACCTCAGAAGGAAGCTTCCTAGAACTAATTTAGAGGTCTTAGAGCTACATGATATTGAGCTACCACCTGTTGCTGGAATTGCTGCGCAAGGTTCTGAATTTCTAGGGACAAGGACTCAGGAAGACTCTATACTAGAGTTGGCTGAATTACCTCAAGATATGGGAAAAGAGGTTGTGGAACCAGATAACTCTCTTCAAAATGTTCGCAAACCCTTTTCTGAACAACTTCACCTTATACCAGAATCTACTCAAGTTGAACAGATCAATGGTACTGCACTTCCAACTCTCCCTGCTGATCAAGGGGAAACAGCTACTGAGATACCA
>NW_018250620.1:17881-21737 GCF_001263595.1 Phalaenopsis equestris | reverse complement strand
TTGGAGGAAGCCCCCCTCTCTCTTCTAGTACTGTTAGAACTAGGAGAAGAGGAAAATACACCTCTATAGGTTAATGAATCTAATCTGTAGGAATGTTAGGGGATTAGCACATCTTAAATCCCTTAATCAAATTCTAGCTTTTAATAGGATGTATAAACCTTGGATTATTGCTATTCTTGAACCTATGATTACTAAACATGTCAAAAGAATTGTAAGGAAGTTTTCTGGTTTTCAGCTTATTGTCAACACTAACAGTAAAATAAGGCTCTTTTGCAGATAGGAAATTCAATGCACTGTCCTTAAAGAGGGAACTTAATTTATCCATTTGAAGATTAACTTAAATTACTATAATGGTTTTGCTACCTTCATTTATGCTAGTTGTACATGCACTGCTAGACAGGAACTTTGGCAATAGTTACAAGATTTCAGCTATTCTATAAGAAACTTCTGGATTGTTGGGGGAGGTTTCAACTGTCTTTCTTCACCTAGTGAAAAGAAGGGTGGGAGATCTCCTGATATCAATTTAATGAACAATTTTAATGACAACATTCAGTCTGCTGGACTTTTTGATTTGGGTTTTATTGGCCCTAAGTACACTTGGAGAAGGGGAAAGATTTGGGAGAGGCTGGATAGAGTTTTGGTGAATGATTTTTGGTTCAGAGATTTCTTGCATACTTCTTTCCAACATTTGGCTATGAGTGGGTCTGATCATAGACCCTTGCTTATTAAGATTTCTTCCAACAATTCTAAAAGTAAAGCAAAGTTCAGATATTCAAATACGTGGTCCATGCATGAGGATTTTCTCAATCAATTATCAATGGCTTGGACTGATATTCATCATCACATCCCTGGTATAAAACTCTGGCTTTTACATAAAAAACTCAGTAAACATCTTTCTAATTGGAATTGGGAGGTGGTTGGGAACATTGATAATAAAGTCCTTGAGGCTGAACAGAAGGTATTACAATTAGAACAGCTCATGTCCTTTGGTATAGGGTCTGAAATGGATCTTCAGTCTTCAAATGAACATCTGCTAGAAGCAATCAACATGCAGGAGGCATTCTATGCTCAGAAGGCCAACAAAATGAAGTTTTGTGAGGGGGATAGAAATTCTAAATATTATCATGCTTGCATCAACTACAGGAGGAAATGCAACACAATTCATAAAATCCTTTCTCAGGAGGGTCACTGGAGTACTACTGCTGAGGGCATGACTGATAATGCTGTTCAATATTTTCAAAATATTTTAAAACAAGCTCCTACCTCTCAACCTCCCATTAAGCATACCTTGTTTGATAAGGAAAGGGAGTTCACCAAAAGCTTATCTCTCACTAATATTCCTGATGAAAATGAAATATGGGAAGCTATGAACTCCATTGACAACACAAAAGTAGCTGGACCTGATGGGTTCACAGCAGTTTTTTATAAAAAGACCTGGCTGATTGTGAAGGGTGAGGTCATTGCTACAGTCCAAAGCTTTTTCTAGGGGGGTGATCTCGCCAAATATTTCTCCTCATCTACTATTACTTTGGTTACAAAGGAAAAAAACTCCTCACAAATGGGAAAATTTTAGACCCATTAGCCTCACTTTTGTTATATCCATGATAATAAGCAAAGTTATGGTACATAGATTACAACCTCATTTAAATCAGCTTATATGCAGGAATCAGTCAGCCTTCATCAAGGATAGAAGTATTGTTGATAATGTGCTCTTGGCTCAAGAGTTGGTAATGGATTTGGACAAAATCACTAGAGGAGGTAACTTAATTCTCAAATTGGATATCAAAAAGGCATATGATACAATCAGTTGGAAGTTTATTGAACAAGTTCTCATTGCTAGAGGTTTCTCCCCTTCCTTTATCTCTCTAATCAATAGATGGCTGACTAATAATTTCCATTCCATCTTCATCAATGGAACCTCCCATGAATTTTTTAGTGCATCTAGTGGTATCAAAAAAGGTGACCCCCTTTCCCCTACCATTTTTATTTTAATTTTTGACTACTTATCTAGAATCTTGAATGAGTTGGCTACCAAGAAACCCCACTCCCTTTATAGCCATAGATCTTCCACCTTAATCAATCATTTGGCTTTTGCTGATGGCATCATTATTTTTTTAAGAGCTTCCAAATTTGCTTGGTTTTTGACTACTTATCAAGAATCTTGAATGAGTTGGCAATCAGGAACCCCCACTCCCTTTATAGCCATAGATCTTCCACCTTAATCAATCATTTGGCTTTTGCTGATGGCATCATTATTTTTTTAAGAGCTTCCAAATTTGCTGTTAAATTATTCATGCAAAGCTTGGAGAGTTTTCAGGAGGCCTCTGGTATGAAATTAAATAAGTAGAAGTGCATCTCCATCTTCGGCAAACGATGCAAAAGTGAGCTAAAAACCTGGGATTTTGATCTCAATAGCTTTCCCAATATCCATCTCCCCAATTTCACTGGCTTTACCAATAGCCATCTCCCTGTGAAATATCTTGGGGTAATTCTTATCAAAGGAAGAACAAAAAACTCACAGTTTGATCACATTTTAGAAAAGACTCAAAGCAAGCTTCAAGCATGGGAGAATTCCTTTTTATTCAATGGGGGTAGGATACCACTTCTGAAAAGTGTTTTATCTGCTATTCCTTCATATCTCCTGCAAATGAATATATTAAAAAAGTCAACTCAAAGATTATTAGAAGGAATTTTTTATAGATTTCTATGGGCTGGTCAAAGGAAGCAAAAACACTGGACTAAATGGGCTAAGGTATGTAAAACTTTTATGGAAGGTGGGTTAGGCTTCAAGTCCTTCCCCCAAATTATGCATATTAACCTCTGCAAACTCTGGATCAAATTCAAATCTCAGTCCTCACTTTGGGCTGAATTCTTAAGGGGAAAATATTGCAAGCATCAACACCCTACCCAAGTATCTGTGGGTTTGGGGGATTCCCCCATTTGGAAAAAGATGTTGTTGATTAGGGAGGAAGCTGAAAAAATGTATGTCTGAGATTGGTGAGGGATTGGTTAACATATGGTGGGATAATTAGTCTTTGGAAGGCAATCTTTTGAATGATCAAATTGCTCCAGCCTCTCCAAAGATTGTCAAGGACCTTTGGAAACATGATAAGCGAAATCTTACTCCTATTCTTCCTTTTTGCTGCCCTTCTCAAATCTCCAATATTCTGAAACTCTCTATTAATCCTGGGCAAAAGGACAAAATTGCTACCAAAAAGAACTTACTATCTTCTCAGCCTCCCCAACAGGTGGTGGTTTGGGGTCAAACAATTTGGAATAAATTTCTCACTCCCTCCATGTCATTTTTTATTTGGAAACTCGTCTTAAAACTGATTCCCACTGATGATATATTGAAATTGAAGGGCCTAAGGGGTCCCTCTAGATGTTTTATCTGTCTTACTGAGGAGGAAACAATTGCCCACTTATGTTTTGCCTGCCTCTGGGTGCAGGAAGTTTGGTCTATTGTGATTGGAAAAATGAATGCCCCAACTATGAATCTAACATGGGAGGTATTCTATAATTGCTGGTCAGAGTGGAGGGGAATCAATCTTCAAGACATCCCCAACATCATGGCTTTGTTTGTTTGGATGGCTAGAAACCATTTGAAGTATGAAACTTATCCTATAGAGCCAATAAAGGTGGGCCTAAACCGTATTGCCTTTATACAAAAACTAATTAAATTTAAAGGTTTTGAAGCTGTGTTGGAGCTGAGCCCATCTTTTAATCCTTCCATTACCAAAGTTTTGAAAATTTACTAGTCTCTACCAAAGTATGGATGGATAAAATTTAACACTGATGGTAACTATAAATCTCTGTCTGCTAGTATTGGTGGTGTCTTCAGGAATCATGAGGGGAG
>NW_018250620.1:13373-17548 GCF_001263595.1 Phalaenopsis equestris | reverse complement strand
TGGCTTTTTACTTTAAATATATATATATATATATATATATATGTTGATTGCAATGGATTATGTTTCAAAATTGATTGAAGCAATCGCTTTACCTAGATGTGATGCTCAAAGTGTTTGAAAATATTTAATTAAAAATATTTTTACAAGATATAAAATGCCGAGAATAATCATTACAATGGAGGATCTCATTTCAAGAATGCAACAATTGCAAGGTTGGTTAAAAAATATAATATAAAGCACAAAATTGCAACTACTTATCATCCCTAGACTAGGGGTTTAGCAGAAGTATCTAATCATGAAATTAAGAGAATTTTGGAAAAGAGTGTTAATCCTAATAAAATGGATTGACCTGTTAGATTAGATACGACATTATGGGCATACATGACTGCTTATAAGACACTTATAGGAATGTCCCCATATAGATTATTTTTTGGGAAGATTTGTCACTTGCCAGTTGAATTGGAGTATAAAGCTTATTGGTCTATAAAAGAATTCAATTTCAATTTGAAAGAAGCTAGTGAGAAAAGATTATTGCAATTGAATGAGCTTGAGAAAATTAGGAATGAATATTAATATAATGCAATGATTTATATGGAAAAGATGAAAGAATGACATGATCAGAAGATAATAAAAAGAAAATTTAAACATGGACAAGAAGTTTTATTATAATATACAAGATTAAAATTATGACAATACAAGATTGTAATTATTTCTTAAAAAAATTGAAATCTAGGTGGAAAGGCCACTCAGAGTTATAAAAGTCTATCATTATGGAGCAATTAATATTGAAGACCCCATGACTGACAAAATATTTAAAGTGAATGGGAATAGATTGAAACCATATTTTGATGGTCAAAGACCAGCTTTTAAAGAAACTGTAATATTGGGTCACCTAGAATGAGAATGGGAATGTCGGGGTGACGACATTAAACCAAGCGCTTTGTGGGAGGCAACCCATATCAATTGTTATTTAGTTTGCTTTTGAGTTTTTTTTGTTTGAAATATTTTACGTATATTTATGTTTAAATCCATATGAAGTCCATGCATTTGAGAAAATTATTTAGAAACATCTTTATTTGCTTAATTTTATGAAAAATTTGTGAATTTATTGGATCGAAATCGAAATAGTGTTGTTTTTGGAACTAGCGCATGATGCGCCAAATTCTAGAGAGCTGGTGCATGATGTACCACGACAATGAAATTGACTTAAGTGTTTCAAAAGGTGATTTTTGGCTATTTCCTTTCCTTTTAACTCCTAAAAACCAAATCCTAATTTTATTTTAAGGGGGAAAACGAGGGAAAAGCCACTAGATTTCAAATCCAATGTCTTCCAACTCTAAAAATATTGTGAGATTTAGAATTTTCAACCGAAGAAAGTTTGTCAGTTTCGATGCCCAGAAAAATTTCATGATGGAGTTCTAGTGAAGAAGAGGCTAATTGATACACCTAAAATATATAGTATTTTTATACACATTTTTATACCTATTTTTGAGATATTGCGCTTTAATGGAAGGTATTTTTGTGCTTTTTTTGGAGATGCAAACAAAAATGGTGAAAAATGCTTAAATGAGTGAAAAAGGATCAACTTTGAAGCAAAAAGATGAAAGATGTGCAAATGAGACGCCAGATCCGGCGCTTAAGCGCCAGTTAAACAGAAAAGGCTGAGCCTAAGCACTAGAGGTCCCACACTTAAGTGCCAGTGGCAGTTACTCAATGAGTAAAGTCTGTTTTTGCAAATTTTGAAGAGGTTTTTGAGCTACCCATTGGCTTAATAGGTGGTTATAACCACCATGGACAAAAATTATCACGAAAGGATACATCTCTTAGGGAAATACATCGAATTTAGACATATTTTGAAGAGTTTCCAAGGCACCTCATGGAAAATTATAAGAGAAAGAAGAGATGACAGAGAAAAGAGTCCTGAAAATACCTGAAAAGTATTGAAAGTTCATCAATTTGGGGAGTTAGTTCAGAGAGATTTTCAGACACCACTTTTACTTTTATTTTATCCTTTTTTGTTATTTTATTTTGAGTGATTGTAAGGAGAAGAAAATCAAAAGAACTTCGAGAGTTTAGTGGAGGACTTGGGGTAAATTTTTATCTTTCTATTTTGAGACTTTTTTTGTTTTAATTGAGAGTTGTTGTTGGTTTGACAATGATTTCTACTTTTAAACTAAAGTGTGGTTTTATTTTCTCAATAGATTCTGAGTATTTTTCCTTATCTTTCTTCTTAAAATGATAAGTAATTAAGTTATGGATGGAAATTATGGAGAGTATTGTTCTTTAATGTTCGAAAAAGTTGTGATGATTTAAATCCATGCACTTGATTTACTTCTTGATTTGGCAAATCCGGTTAAAATTTATTGTGAGAACTTGTAAGAATCGATCTGGTATTGTCTCAGTCAACAATTGGAAAGAATCACATGAGGTTGTATGAATGAGAATGTAGTTCATGTGATTGAGTGCAAATAAATAGGGAAATATTCATTGAAGGGTGTAGAGTTAGAGGACTTTAAAGTGACAGGTTAAATCCCCCAACCTTGTTTATTGTTTTAGGTCCTGATACGAGAATGTTAGCCCTCAGGTGGAGGGAATCGAGGGAATTTTAGAGTGAGAGCTAGTATCTTCTCTGCCTAGCCGGTCTTCAAAACTATGCAAACTTCAAATTAGCCAATGTTTTTTATAACAACTATAGTAAAGGTAAAGAATATTATTGCCCTTATTTGGAACAACACAATTTGCATACTTCCACAATAGATTTTGTACACTTATTACTAATTCATGATAGGAAGAAAGATATTTTTCTTATTAAGTGCTTTTCATCTACAAAACTCTAGTTATCTTTTTCAGTTGTTACTATTTTGTCAAAATATCAGAAATACCAAAATTATTTGAATTTTTATTACTACAAAATATATTAAGTTTAAGTAATTGTCTTTTTAAAATTAGAAAGTTTTCTAAAAGTGCATATTGTTTAAATTCCCCGTGGGTTTGATATTCAGGTCTTAGTCAAAAAGTCCTATATTACTTGAGAACAATGCATATACTTGTGTAGTATCCCAATATATATAAATTAAAAGTTAAATTCTTATTTTTTTCAGGATCAAGATTTTGGTTTTGTGGAAAAATAAGGAAATATAATGAAATATAATCTGAATTATTGTTGTACTTCGCATAATAAAAGAAGAATCAAGAGGGATCAAGTTTTTAGCGCCGTTGCCGGGGAATGGAAATAAAAATTTCTATTTTTAGAAAGTTTTATTTAAAATTTAAGTATTGTATCTTATTTTCTATGTGTGTTTTGAATTTTATTTTATTTTTTTTTATGATAGTTTTTTTATGATAGTGTATGTGTAATTCAGGTTCCGAAGGACTAGTGCCCTACGATTCTGAATTATGAAGAACTATTAGAAAATCAAAAAAGAAAAAAAAAATCTGAAAAATTTCAAGAAATAACAAATCAAATTAAATCAAAATATTGAATAAGTTAGACCTTTAAGAGATTATGCAAACCCTACGGTGGATGAAATTCATTGTAGTATTCAAAAACTCACTGTGGTGGCTAATTCATTTGAACTTAAACCAGCTATTATCCAAATGATATCAAATAATCAGTTTGAGAGAGCACCAACTGAAGATCCAAATTTACATCTTGCTAATTTTTTAGAATTATGTGCTACATTTAAATATATGGTATATCAGACGAAGCTATAAGACTTAGATTATTTCCTTTCTCACTAAGGAATAAAGCTAAGAAATGGTTGCATTCGTTATCACTTGGATCTATCAGAACTTGGAGTGATTTAGCGCATAAATTTCTTGCTAAATATTCTAAATATTTTCCACCATAAAAAACTACGAAGCTTAGAAATGATATTACATCTGTTAATCAGTTTGAAGGGGAATCTATTTATGAAGCATGAGAAAGATTTAAAGGACTCTCAAGGAAGTGTCCACACCATGCTATACCAGATTGGTTAATAATTCAAACTTTTTAAAATGGATTAGTTGGATCTCTTGGATCAATTATCGATGCTGCTGGTGGTGGTTCATTGATGTCACAACCATTTCATGATGCTTGTGCTTTAATAGAAGAAATAGCTACTAATAATTTTCATTGGCCTTCTTAGAGGGTAAATCCTAAGAAAGTAGCCAATATTCATGAAACTGATGCA
>NW_018250620.1:12183-13131 GCF_001263595.1 Phalaenopsis equestris | reverse complement strand
GGAATAATAATTATAGATCTATTTATCCTCCAGGTTTCAATAGTAATACACAGTTTAAGGAGAAGAAGTTATTTATAGAAGAAGTGGTGTTACAAATGGGAAATCAATTACAAAGTCAAGGAGCTACAATTAGAAATATTGAGAATCAACCTGGGCAAATAGCAAATTCATTATGTAATAGATCCCAAGGAACACATCATTATACTTCCTAGTAATACTGAATCAAATTCAAAAGACAAGAATAAAGAACAAGTAAAAGCCGTTCAACTTAGAAGCGGAAAAATTATGAAAGGTCGGGTTCAAAAAGAAATTAAAGTAGAGAGAGAAAAAATTGAAGAATCAAAAGAGGACGCTCCCAAAGATTCATAAAAATTAATATCTCCCTAAGAGACCTATTTCTCAAAACCACCACCTCCATTTCCTCAAAGACTTCATCAGCAAAAGTTGGATAAGAAATTTTCAAAATTTCTAGAAATATTTAAGAAGCTTATAATTAATATTCCATTTGCTGAAGTCATAGAACAAATGTTGAGCTATGTAAAGTTTATGAAGGATATTCACAACAGAAAAGGGAAGTTTAAAGACAATGAGACTGTTGCAGTTAGTGAGGAGTGCAGTGCGATAATTCGGAATAAGCTTCCTGAAAAGCTTAAAGATCTTGTTAGCTTTACAATTCTATGTGCAATAGGAGACAAATTTTATGGGAAAGCTTTATGTGATTTACGTGCAAGCATTAACCTTATGCCATTATTAATATTTAAAAGATTAGGATTAGGAGAAATAACCCTCTACTACTATAACTATGCAGTTAGCAGATTGTTCGATAACATACCTTAAAGGAGTTATAGAAGATGTCCTAGTGAAAATGTCTCAATTTATCTTTCCTATTGATTTCATTGTGCTAGATATGGAGGAATATAAGGAGATACCTATCTACCTATCATTTTT
>NW_018250620.1:11619-12133 GCF_001263595.1 Phalaenopsis equestris | reverse complement strand
CCACAGGAAGAGCAATGATAGATGTGAAAAAAGGGGAATTAACAATGCACGTAAATGATCAAACTGTTACTTTTAACATTTTACCCTGCATGAAATACCCTGCAAAAGGTAAAGATGATTAATGTTATAGGATGGATGTTATAAGATATCTAAGTGAATGCCATTTCAAGACAACTTATGAAGAAAACAAGAAAAATATGAAGTACAAGATTTGGAACACGAGCATGAAGAGGAATTAAATCAATGTGAAAATCTTTTAAAGGAAGATTCAAACTATGTTCGATAAAGTTTTGAAATTTTGGACACGATAGACAATGATAAATCATTTTGTCTATCTATTGAAAAACCTCCAGAACTACAGTTGAAGTTACTTACCGATCATTTAAAATATGACTTTTTAGGAGATTCCTCTACTTTATCTATTATAATTTCCTCAAAACTAATAATGGAAGAAGAAGAAAGGTTGATGAAATTTCTGAAAAATTTTAAGAAAGCCTTCAGATGGACAATTGCT
>NW_018250620.1:4555-11144 GCF_001263595.1 Phalaenopsis equestris | reverse complement strand
ACTACGTTCCTAAGAAAGGAGAAGTAACTGTAACTGTGAATGAACATAATGAATTAATACCTACTAGATAAGTTACAGAGTGGCGAATATGCATTGATTATAGAAAATTAAATCTTGCCACTAGGAAAGATCATTTTCCATTACCCTTTCTAGATCAAATGATGTATAGACTAGCTGGGCATAAATTCATTTATTTTCTAGATGGATATACTGGTTATCACCAAATACAAATATCTCCTGAGGATTAAGAGAAAATAACTTTTACCAGTCCTTATGGTACTTTTGCTTTTAGAAGGATGCCCTTTGGTTTATGTAATGCCACTGTTACATTTCAAAAATGTATGTTGACAAATTTTTGTGATTTAACTGAAAAAGGAATTGAAGTATTCATGGATGATTTTTCAATGTTTGGAACTTCATTTGACTCATGTTTAGAACATTTATCTAAAGTTCTTAAGCGTTGTGAATAAACAATTTTAGTCCTTATTTGGGAAAAATGCCAATTTATGGTAGCAAGAGGAATTGTATTAGGTCATCAAATATCATAAAATAGTATGGAAGTAGATCCTGCTAAAATTCAAGTGATCGCTAATTTACCTTATCCGACTAATATAAGAGAAATTAGGAGTTTTTTAGGACATGTTGGATTCTACAAGCGATGTATTGAAGACTTTTCAAAGATTGTTAAGCCATTATGCCATTTACTGGAGAAAGATACAATTTTCAATTTTGATGAACAATGCCTAAAAGCTTTTAATTTATTAAAAGAAAAATTAATCACTGCACCAATTATAGTTTAACCAAACTGGGGAAAACCTTATGAATTGATGTGTGATGCTAGTTATTATGCTATAGGAGTTATTTTAGGACAAAGATATCTTTATATTTTCAATGTAATTTACTATGTTAGTAAAACTCTTAATGAAACTCAAATCAATTATACAACAACTGAAAAACCGTTATTAGCAGTAGTATATGCTTTTGATAAATTTAGATCATATTTAATTGGAACTCATTGGGTAATGCATACAAATTATTCTACTATTGAGTACTTAGTGAAAAAGAAGGATGCTAAACCTAGACTTATAAGATGGATTCCTCTTTTGTAAGAATTTGATTTTGTAATAATATATCGAAAGGGGATTAAAAATTGTTTAGAATATTTATCTAATATTCTTAAGCACTATGGAGAAACAAATTTAGTCCTTAATAGGGAAAAATGATAATTTATGGTAGCAGGAGGAATTGTGTTAGGTCATCAAATATCAGAAAATGGTATGGATGTAGATCCTGCTAAAATTCAAGTGATCACTAATTTACCTTCTCCAACAAATGAAAGGGAAATTAAGAGTTTGTTAAGACATGTTGGATTCTACAGGTGATATATTAAAGACTTTTTAAAGATTGCTAAGCCTTTATGCCATTTACTGGAGAAAAATGCAATTTTTAATTTTGATGAGGAATGCCTAAAAGCTTTTAAATTATTGAGAGAAAAATTAATCACTGCACCAATTATAGTTTCACCAAACGGGAAAAACCTTTTGAATTAATGTGTGATGCTAGTGATTATGCTATAGGAGCTGTTTCGAGATGAATATATGATAAAATTTTTGAAGTTATTTACTATGCTAGTAAAACTCTTAATGAAATCCAAATTAATTATACAACAATGGAATAAGAGTTATTAGCAATAGTATATGCTTTTGATAAATTTAGATCATATTTAATTGAAATTCATTGTATAGTGCATACATATCATTCTGCTATCATGTGTTTAGTGAAAAAGAAGGATGCTAAACCTAGACTTATAAGATGGATTCCTCTTTTGTAAGAATTTGATTTTGTAATAATAGATCGAAAGGGGATTAAAAATCAAATAGTTGATCATTTGTCCAGGCTTGAATTAGAAAAACCACTCTATTTTGAAATTGAAATTAATGAACATTTTTCAGATGAAAAATTGTTTGCTATTAATGAGTGGTGTGTTCTGTGGTATGCCGACATTGTGAACTTTTTTTTTAGTGATATTATACCCTATGGAATGACATACCAATAGAAGAGGAAATTCATTTCTGAAGCTAAGACTTATTTTTGGGATGTCCCATTTTTATACAAATAAGGAAAGGATATGATTATTTGAAAATGTGTACCATTAGTGTGCCTTTAGAATAAACTTATGAAATTATCCAAAGATGTCATAATTTTGATTTTGTGGGTCATTTTGGTGTTGATAAACAACATACAAAATTTTACAATCTGGATTTAGTTGGCCTACAATTTTTAGAGATGTTAATGCCTATATAAAAACTTATGATAGATGTCAAAGAGTAGGCATTATTTCTAGAAGAAGGAGATGCCCCTCAACTATATGCTAAGTTAAAATATTTGATGTTTGGGGATTAGATTTCATCGGACCATTTATACCATCTTTCAGAAATTTATATATTCTGTTAGCAGTGGACTATGTATTGCAAAGGATAGATGATGTTGCTTTACCTCGATGTGATGCTCATAGTGTTGCAAAATTTTTGAAAACGAATATATTTTGTAGATTTGGGAATGCTAAGAGTTTTTATTACTGATGGGGGAAGTCATTTCAAAAATGCCATAATGTAGAAGTTATTAAGGAAATATCATATAAATTATAGGATTGCTACTGCTTATCATCCTCAGACAAGTGGTTTGGTTGAATTATCCAATCGAAAAATTAAAAGAATTATGGAAAAATCTGTGAATCCAACAAAAATGGATTGGCCAGTTAAAACTGACTATGCTTCGTGGACTTATAGGACTGCATATAAACCTTCTATAGGAACTATAGTAATGTCTCTATATAGGCTAATATTTGGGAAAGCTTGTCACTTACTAATTGAACCTGAGCATAAAACATATTGGAAAGTTAAAGAATTCAATTATAAATTGAAAGATGCTAGTGAGAAAAGATTATTACAATGAAATGAGCTTGAAAAGATCAGGAATGAATCTTATGAAAGTGTCAAAATTTATAAAGAAAAGATGAAAATGTGACATGATCAAAAGAGTCTTGCTAAAAATTTTTAGCCAGGGAAATAAGTTTTGCTATATAATTCAAGGTTAACATTATTTGCAGGTAAACTTAAGTCCAGGTGGATGGGCCCATTTGTTGTGATAAAAGTTTACCCTTATGGAGTTGTGGATATTAAAGGGAGCTGTGGATATTAAAGATCCTAAATCTGAGAAAATCTTTAAAGTGAATGGACATAGAATAAATGGACATAGACTGAAACCTTATTTTTAGGGGGTCAACATAAGCTTAATGATGGAATGATGTTGGGTCAACCAGAGTAAGCACTGGTTACGTCGGGTTGACGATGTAAAATCAAGCGCTTTGTGGGAGGCAACCCATAAGTATCAGTGTGTTTTTACTTTTATTGATGTTTTATGTGTGATTAAAAATTAAAGTTGTATTTTTGAGACTATTATGTGTTAGTATTGATTTTAAGACCTTATTTAGTGATCTAGTCATTAGACATGTTAGAATGAGAATTTGGATGTTAAGTTGACTAGTGCAAAAATGTGCACCGGCGCTTAAGCGCCAAATCTGGCGCTTAAGTGCGACAATTTAATAACCTGTGCAAAATTAATTTTCTAGAAGGGAAAAACACCTAGAAGTTAGGAAAAATGAGCCAAGGCAGTTTCTATATGTGTCTAGTAGTTATTGGAAGAATTTAGGCCTATAAATAGAAGGGTTTAGTGAAGGAATTTCACCCCAAATCATTTCTAGCCCTAAAGCCTAAAAGAGAGAGATTTTAAGATGATGCCTTCATGGGAGATGGATTTGAAGAAGAAGAAAAATACCAAATTCATTAGTCAAAGTGCACAAGAGATGCATAACAATTTCTTAGTCGTTAGTATTGAAGGGATATCGGAGAAGATCAACAAAATTTAAAATACCATGTCTGTACTGGAGACTAAGGTATTAGAGATTCATGCACATCTTAAGCATATTGGATGGAAATTAAAAATGCAATTTAGCCACACTAGTTATATAGAGGAAGTGGATAAGGAGATGTATCTTAAGAAAAAGTGGATTGAAGAAGATTGCATCAGAGCACGTCACCACCATCTGTTTATCAACTTTATAATCTAGTTGCCCCAGGAGAGACTAATGAAAGACCTGAATTTGTTCCTTCTAATGAAGAATGTAATTAAGTTATATGTTTTTTTTGTGTGATTAAAGTTGTTGTCTTTAAGACTTTTTGGTGTTTAAGACATGTGTTAGTGTTTATGCTACTTATGTGTTTAAATATGAACGTGTGTTAAGTGTTTTGTTCTTAAGAAAATTTTCTCATCCGAGACTATTTTGAGTGGGAATGAAGTCTCAATTGTATTTGTACTTGTTTGTGAATTAATATAAGTTTTGAATTAATATAAGTTGAATTAATATAAGTTTGTTTTTGTGAAAAATTTTGTGTTGTTTTAGCCTCAAATTGAAATAGTTATTAAGGAGAATTTTGAGAGAGAGAGGAGTTATAGGAAACTGAAAATAGTCAATTAAGTGCTATGAGAACTTTTAAAGGTGGTTTACTTAGGCAAATAATGCATTTTACATATATTTGAAGATTTTTAAAATAATGCAGTGGCACCTAATCGCCACATACTGCGCTTAAGCGCGAGCTAACTTGAGAGGCAGACACCTAAGAGCCACTTAGCTGCACTTAAGCGCTGGTTCACGAGAACGGGCTTGCGAATAGTTAAAAGTGAAATTTTGGTCTGAAAATGCCATTTTTAACTCCTCCCATCGTCTTTTAGCTCTCAAAATCACAATTTTAAGGGCTAGGGTACACCATTAAGTGGAGATTTTATGGTGGAATCAAGAAAAATTTGATAGATTTTGATTCCTTAAGGTAAGAGCTTTACTTCTATGCAAAAATTTTGGATTTTTATTAAGCATTTTCAGTACCTTTGGAAGAACTAAAAAATTCACTTTTAATGTTAATTTATGAAAATGAGATTGCTAATTTAAATATTAAAAAAATTGTTTTTATTTTCAATTCTAACTAAGTTTAGTTTGTGCTTTTGGAAGTTTACTTTGGTGATTTAAACTTGATTAATTTAGACTTGATTTTTGAAGTTATTTTTGGATTTTATGAAATTTGTAAAATGACACCAAGAATGAAGAGGAATAGAGGAAAAAACCCATTTGATATAGAGGAAAAAGCCTAAAGGAAAAAAGCCCATTTGATTCGAGCAAATTTGTTAGTTTGAAAGCTCAAGATCAATACAGTGACACTCTATAGTCACGAAAATTAATTTCAGAGCGATGTTTTAAAAATCCGGGTGGAGACGTAGAAGGTTTAATTGTTCGTCGACAGTGGGAACAATTCAGTTGTTTCTCTATTCAGTTGTTTCTCTACTTTCGTAGTGATTTCTGTTGTGAGGGAGTTCTATGCAAATCTCCATGAAGCTAAAGATAATTGAGTTATGGTTCCAGGAAATTTGGTACCTTTTTCTCTATAGGTAATCAACTTGTTTTACCATTTACCACCAGATACTTTATGTTTTTATGCAAATTATAGTCCTACTGAAGCGGAGTTAGACAAAATTATTTCATACTTAACTATTGGGAGAGGACTTTGTAATTTTTTTTTTAAATTTTATGGTAGTAACTGCTGTTTTGTGTTTAGTACTAAGATATAGTTAGTTTAGAACTTAACTTAATTTTATATCTGTTATAAAGTAGAAAATCTTGCAAGCTTAGACCTTAAACTTGAAATTCAGAAATTGCTACCCTTTATTTTTCTCTTATCATGTTTGCAAGTTTATCTTTATGTTAAGATTGCAGTGTCAGTAGTGTGTATGTTTGCTTTTCTATTTATACCCACTGTTTAGAAGTCTATTGAATCTCTACATAATCTCTACATGTTAAAGTAGTTAAAGTAAAATGAAAATATAGATAATTTGATCAAAAATTAATTTTACTCTTATTTTTAGTTTTATACTTGTATCATTTTGGTTTAAAATTCCTGTTAGCATGTTAGTTTTAAATTTCCATTCTTTCTTATATATATTTGATGCTAAACTCTTTAATCTGTTAAAAATGTAAGTTTGGGAAGATGAAAAATATTTTAAAAACTGGAATTTTATTTGTTCTCAAATGTGCTACACGTGAATTTTATTTGAAAAGAAAAAAATTTATTATGTATATGAAGTCATATAAGGGAAGTAAAATTTGATTTTAGAAATGAGTAAGAAAATTTTGTTAAAATTTTTAGTAATAAAAAAAACTTTAAGTTAACAAGTTTTTAGAAGAGAAAATGATTAATATAAGTAACTATGTTTAGTAAGAAAAATTGTATTTTTGAATTCAAAATCATTAAAGGCCTATCCAGATATAGTAATCCTTACCTAAAAATGAAAAAGAAAAGAAAAAAAATGAAATAAAACAAAAGAAAGAAAAAGAAAGAAAAGAAGAAGAGAAAAAAAAATTGGAAGGAGAAGTTTGAGGATTAGTGCCTAATCAAAAATTGGTTCTACATTTTATCTTTTTAAAGTATAAGACTTGAGAAACTCTTAAGCTTATAGATATAATATAGTAAGTAAAATTATT
>NW_018250620.1:0-4250 GCF_001263595.1 Phalaenopsis equestris | reverse complement strand
CATTTTTATACCTATTTTTGAGATATTGCGCTTTAATGGAAGATATTTTTGTATTTTTTTTGCAGATACAGGTAAAATTGGTGAAAAATGCTTAAAGGTGTGAAAAAGGATCAAATTTAGAGCAAAAAGGTGAAAAATGTGCAAATGAGTTTTGGCGCCTAAGCACCAGATCCGACGCTTAAACGTAGGTTAAACAGAGAAGGCCATGCCTAAGCGCCAGAGGTCCCGCGCTTAAGCGCCAGTGATAGTTACTAGACGAGTAAAATCGGTTTTTGTGAATTTTGAAGAGGTTTTGGAGGCACCCAACCCTTAGGGAATTACATCAAATTTAGACATATTTTGAGGAGTTTCCAAGGCACCTCTTGGAAAACTATAAAAGAAAGAAGAGAGGACTATGAAAAGAGTCCTAAAAATACTTGGAAAGTATTGAAAGTTCATCAATTTGGGGAGTTAGTTTAGAGAGATTTTCATGCCCCACTTTTACTTTTATTTTATCCTTTTTATTATTTTATTTTTTGTGATTGTAAAGAGAAGAGAATGAAAAAGACTTGGGATAAGTTCTTAACTTTCTATTTTGAGACTTCTTTGGTTTTAATTGAAACTTGTTGTTGGTTTGATAATGATTTCTACTTTTAAACTAAAGTGTGGTTTTATTTTCTCCATGGATTCTGAGTAATTTTCTATAGCTTTCTTCTTAAGATGATAAGTAATTAAGTTATGAATGGAAATTGTGGAGAGTATTTTTCTTTAATGTTGAAAGAAGTTGTAATGATTTAAATCCATGCACTTCATTTACTTCTTGATTTGACCAATCTAGATGTTAAAATTTGTTATGAGAACATGTAAGAACTGAACCGGTATTGTCTCAGTTAATAATTGGAAAGAATCACATGAGGTTGTATGAATGAGAACGTAGTTCATATGATTGAGTGCAAATAAATAGGGAAATATTCATTGAAGGCTGTAGAGTTAGAGGACTTTAAATTGACAGGTTAAAGCCCCCAACTCGGTTTATTATTTTAGGTTCTGATACGAGAATGTTAGCCCCCAGGTGGAGGGAATCAAGGAAACTTTAGAGTGAGAGCTAGTATCTTCCCTGCCTCGTCAGTCTTCAGAACTATTCAAACTTGAAATTAGTTAATGTTTTTTATAGCAAGTCTAGTAAGGGTACAAATCATTATTGCTCCTATTTGACACAACATAATTTGAATACTTCCACAACAGAATTCCTATACTTATTACTCATTCGTGATAAGAAGAAAGAAATTTTTTAAATTAAGTGCTTTTCATCTATAAAACTCCAGTTATATTTTTAAGTTGTTACTATTTTGCCAAAATATCAAAAATACCAAAAATATTTTAATTTTTAATACAGCAAGATATATTCAGTTTAAGTAATTGTCTTTTAAAAATAGAAAGTTTTCTAAAAGTGCATATTGTATAAATTTCTTGTATTACTCGGTAACGATACGTATATTTGCGTAGTATCCCAATATATATAAATTAAAAGTTAAATTCTCATTTTTCTTCTGGATAAAGTTTTTGGTTTTGTAGCAAAGTAAGGAAATATAAGTGAAATATAATCTGAATTATTATTGTACTTTGCATATTAGAAGTATCAAGAGTGATCAAGTTTTTGGCGAATCGATGGATCCTGAAGTTTACTACAGCTGCATAAAGCAAAATTTCTATTTTTAGAAAGTTTTATTTAAACTTTAAGTATTTTATCTTATTCTCTATATGTGTTTTGAATTTTATTTTATGATAGTGTGTAATTCAGGTTCTGAAGGACTAGTGCCTTAAGATTCTGAATTAGAAAGAATTATTAGAAAAATCAAAAAAACCAAAAAAAATATAAATTTTGAAAAAATCCAAAAAAAATTATAGAAATTGTAGACCAAAATAATCGAAATGCTGAAATTCATCAAGATTTTAGACCTTTAAGAGATTATGCCAACCCTACTATAGATGAACTTCATTGTAGTATTCAAAAACCTACTGTAGTGGCTAATTCATTTGAGCTTAAATATGCTATTATCCAAATGGTATTAAATAATTAGTTTGGGGGATCACCAACTGAAGATCCAAATTTACATCTTGCCAATTTTCTAAAATTGTGCGCTACATTTAAATATAATGGTGTATTAGATGATGCCATAAGACTTTGGTTATTTCCTTTTTCACTGAGGGAAAAAGCTAAGATGTAGTTGAATTTGTTAGTGCCTGGATCTATCAAAACTTGGGGTGATTTAACACCAAAATTCCTTGCTAAATATTTTTCACCATAAAAAACTGTGAAGTTTAGAAAGGATATTACATCTCTTAATTAGTTTGAAGGGGAATCTATTTATGAAGCATGGAAAAGATTTAAAAAGATTTAAAGAACTCTTAAGAAAGTGTCCATACCATGCTATACCAGATTGGTTAGTAATTCAAACTTTTTATAATGGATTAGTTGAATCTCTTACATCAATTATCGATGTCGGTGCTAATGGTTCATTGATGTCAAAACCATTTCATGACGCTTATGCTTTAATAGAAGAAATGACTAGAAATAATTTTTAATGGCCTTATTAGAGGTTAAATCCTAAGAAAGTAGCCAACAGTCATGAAACTGATGCATTTACCATGTTAGCAAATCTAGTTGCTGCAATTTCAAGGAAGTTAGACCAATTCGGAATGAATTTTTCTCAACCAATTTCCATGATTGAAGAGAATTCATTAGGCAAAATGGTAGATTTTCAAGCATCATTACAGACTTTGAATGCCATAGATAATAAGTAAAACAACCCATATTCAAATTATTATAACCCATGTTGGAAGAACTATCCCAACTTTAACTAGAAGAACAATTCAGGTGGTAATAATTAACAATGTGGGAACAACCAAGAAATTCCATTAGGAAACTAGAACATCCAAGGGAATAATAATTATAAATCAACTTATCCTCTAGGTTTCAATAGTAATACACAGTTTAAGGAGAAGAAGTTATCTATAGAAGAAGTGGTGTTACAAATGAGAAATCAATTACAAAGTCAATGAGCTACAATTACAAATATTGAGAATCAACTTGGGCAAATAGCAAATTCTTTAAGTAATAGATCCAAAGGAACAAATCCTAGTAATACACAATTAAATCCAAAAGACCATAATAAAGAAAAAGTAAAAGCCATTCAACTTACAAGAGGAAGAGAGTTGGAAGGTCGGTTTCAAAAAGAAATTGAAGTAGATAGAGAAGAAATTGATGAATCAAAAGAGGACGCTCTAAAAAATTCTGAGAGACCTATTTCTCTGCTGAAAATTGATTTGGAAAAACCACCACCTTCATTTCCTCAGAGACTCCATCAGTAAAAGTTGGATAAGCAATTTTCAAAATTTATGGAAATTATTAAGAAGCTTACAATTAATATTCCATTTGCTAAAGCCTTAGAACAAATGCCAAGCTCTGTAAAGTTTATGAAATATATTCTCAACAGAAAAAGGAAGTTTGAAGATAATGAGACTACTGCACTTAATGAGGAGTGCAGTGCGATAATTCAGAAGAAGCTTCCTGAAAATCTTAAAGATCTTGGAAGCTTTACAATTCCAACTACAATAGGAGACAAATTTATGGGAAAGCTTTTATTTGATTAAGGTGCAAGCATTAAGCTTATGCCATTATCAATATTTAAGAGATTGGAATTAGGAGAAATAACCCTACTACTTCAACTCTGTAGTTAGTAGATCGTTTTATAACATACCCTAAAGGAGTTATAGAAGATGTCCTAGTGAAAGTGGAACAATTATCTTTCCTGTTGATTTCATTGTGCTAGATATGGAGGAATAAAATGAGATACCTATCATTTTGGGGAAATAACAATGTGTGTCAATGATCAAACTATTAATTTTAACATTTTAAGGTCAATGAAATACCCTGCAAAAGGTAAAGATGATGAATGTTATAGGATGCATGTTATAAGATATCTAAGTGAATGGCAATTCAAGACTATTTATGAAGAATAATTTTAAGAAAAAGATTTGGAACACAATCAAGAAGAGGAATTAAACCAATGTAAAGACCTTTTTAAGGAAGATTCAAACTATGTTCGAGAAAGTTTTGAAATTTTGGACACGATAGACAAAGATAAATCATTTTGACCATCTATTGAAAAACCTCCAGAACTAGAGTTGAAGTTACTTCCTGGTCATTTAAAATAAGCATTTTTAGGAGACTCCACTCTACTTTACCTGTTATAATTTCCTCAAAATTA